>NW_016158260.1:84693-95243 GCF_001687245.7 Rhagoletis zephyria | reverse complement strand
ATAACAAGGATCGGATGACTACAACATATATCTTCCATACATCTGATTGTTCAGATATGGGATTTTACGGTAAAACTCCTTTATTTGAACAGCTAAAACCGATAAATTTCGTAAGATATTTTATAAATAATAATACAAAGTCTACTGAGAAAATCATCAAAATCTATGCTGTATAAGCTTTATCACCTATAGCACTGATTGTTCAGATACCAGTTTTTGCAACCTTGGACGAAATGGTTCAGCCACCTCGTTGAAAGATGTGCGGAATTTTCAGACCTTGAGGGTAGAAGGGTTGCAAACGATGCGGTGCGAGTAGGATGAATAGTCCACTAAATCGGGAAGCCCCCAAAATCCTGTTAGTATGCTACTATGACTATAACTAGTATTTATCCATAAAAATTTCGGAAAAGTTTGCGACGTGTTTTGTATTGTTTTTTTATAGCATCAATATGGACGCAAACCTTTAAACTCTATCCCAGGGACCGAAAATAACAGTTTTTTTTTAAACAGTAAAACTTGGCTAAATATTTTTTGAGTTCTCTTTCATTTGGTACCCAACTTGTTTAATTTTGAAAAGGACTTTTATTTCGGCTTTAAAAATTATTTGGCAAGTTTGACTGTCAAGAAAAAAGAATAACTGTTATTTTCGGTTCCTGCTCTATCCATCTATTCAAAGCTTAGGTTCCCTGGAGGTCTTACGTTTTACTGGTAGGTTGTTTAAGACCACAAGTCATATATAAAAGCACTCCTCCTTGCGGGGTGGCCATCACTGCATATACGGACTTGCCATGGCAATCTGATTCGGGATGGATTACTCTGCCTATTAACAAAGATAAGAATTACGAATGGATGTAGCATCTAGACCTGCTTCTGTAAGCGCCTCTTGGTGTCTCGGTTTCAGGTTTCATTAGGTCCTGAGTAGGAAGGAAAATGGTTGGGAGAGCGATTTTCAGTCAGGTGGATATATTAGACAACTTAAAAAAACTATATAATTTCCTCTTACAAATTTTAATATTTAATTAGCACATTGAAAAACTAAGAAAAATGGCTGTACGGAATTCGTGTGTGTTTAAATTTTTCAAGTTGCAGAAGTACTCGAAGTTGTCGGAAAGTGTAGGAAACTAAATAACCAAAAGAGAAAAAGTGGGTATGCATATCGAATTTCGTAAGAATATCTAGGGCATCCTAATATGTATACTTACATACATACCTACATGCATCCATGTTGCTATGCGAATGTTGTAGCAATTTTCATGTTTCAATTATTATTTGCTTTAGCACGGCTTTTGTTCGGCCGACTCTTTGTTGTTGAGGACAATGAGAGAAAATGAGAGTAAGGAGTCCACGGGTGATGTTATGTACAAACGTAAACATACATACATATGCATTCAATACGTCTAGTAAAGCTTTGAGCAGTGTTCGGATCACTGAAACTCGATTCAGGAGTAAATTGCACTAAAAATCGGAGTAAAAATAAGATTTCCATTGAAGATTTAAATGTTTCGGTTTTACTTTCGTGCGAATTAAGAATTTCTAAAATTTTCCATGAATAACGAACAAGAAAATTTGCTTTCTGTATTGTCTTTAACTGGAAAACATTTTGGAAACCCTCCTTTGAAACTTCAACTGAAAGTTATAAGATAGGAAATCACATAAATATTATCGATTCATACAAAAACCAAAATGCCAACAAATGTAATATTTCATCTCCACCAAGCATTCAACAGGATTGCGCTGTATTAGTCATATGAGAATACATGTTCGAACTTCAGTCCTTGCACTTGAGAGTTTTTCTCAACAATGGTTATCTTGGACGGCGCTAGCAGACGATATTTTGTCTTTGGTTATCAATGCAGGCGCTAAGTAGATTTTCCCAGTATCCCACAGCCTAAATAGTTCGCAATTTTACCTACGAAAAAACAATAGAAAAATTCTAATACTTATATTCTTCAAACCCCGAAACACAGAGTCTTCATATGCAATCAAATGAACTTCGGAATTTAACATTTTTCCAATAATTATACTTTTACAGTGTCCCCGTAAAAGCGTTATAAAGTTCATCCGCCGTATAATAATTAGGCTATTTTTTTTTTGTTTTTTTTTGTTTAATTTTGCAACGAATAATAAATTTTGCTATTCAGCCAATCAACGTTCGCACACTACTTGCAGTTGCAGTTTAATGTCTGCACAATGGTACAAACTATTTATAGCGCACGCATATGGATGGATAAAATAGATTTTAATTACAAGTGATTGCGGCTGTGGCTTTTCCTATGAATTCCAATATTTCGCAGCTACAAACCAACCAACTCAACCACAACCATACTGTATGGTGCATAAAAGAAATGTACATCAGCATCTATATGTATAGGTACATACATATTTGCAACTGAAATCCTTACATTTTATGCACCCAGCGACAATATTCAAAGCTAGCCATACTTAATACCGAATTAAATGCGATTACGCTTTTTTGAATGGAAAAGTTAAATGGAAACTAGTTGTACATATTTATGAGGGATTCACAACGGTGTCGTAATTGTCGTATTGTTGCATGCCGTAAACTTTAAAAGCTTAAATACTAAATGTTTAGAGAATCTGAAATCACAACCAACTATTTTTTTTAACACTGCGAAAGTTCATAATAAATATGACTTTGATGGTACTTTGCGAACCCCCTCAATGTATTTATTAGGCGTTTAAAGTTCACGCCATACAACAATACGACACCGTTGTGAATACCCCAATAGGAACATTATTATTTGGAAGATTTGTGCCATTAATTTGTTAGTTTGATACACTACAATTATAGGCGCGCAGGCTTTTTTTAATACGCCGGGTTAACTATTAAAATGCAACCTTTTTGGTCATTGTATTGCTCGCTTCTGCAGTACATAAATATTTGGATTATATTTGATTTGCTTTTTTACTTAAAAGTTTATGGTTGAAATTGGAAAAAAACAAACCACTTTTCTCTATAGTTGAAACTAAAAAAAAATTAATTAATTTAGAGCTACGTTCTACCACTAGGTAATACCCGGTCTGACCTACAGCGAAAAAGTTATATTTATTTAGAAACAATTTTTTCTTTAAAACAAGCAATTTTCTCCATTTTCCATTTCCATTTTTTCCGATTGTGTGACATCTTTTGAGCAGTTTTGCTTCCTTTGTCCTTTGAATAAAGATAGCTCTTTGTCACCGTAGGCCCTGCCCTGTGGAAGTGCACTTTACCGTAGCCATAGCTGATCAGTAGAAAACGGATCCTGTTCAGCGGCCTCCAGCTACCTAACCGCAAGTCCGAGTTCTGACCCTCGGCAAGGCTAAGGCTCCTGTCAACGGATGTAGAAACTGGTTCCGGAAAGTAACCTACCTATACCAATAGTTTGGGCATTGCGGTTGGGTTGGCAACCTTTATTACCACGGCCTTCCACGGCCGTAAGGTGGGAGCTACCATTCGTAGCTACTTCGCTGTGTCTGATTCGACACAGCCAACAGCAGCGCAATTTGGGCTTAGTGGAGCCCTTTCGTTTTTGTCTCACTTCATCCATGATAGGTACCTGTCCTGCTTGCAGTTGTTGTACAGAGCGTAGCCACCCTATTACCTTTGCTAGTGACTGCCTGAGTACCTGTATCTTTTGTGACGTCGGCGAAGGTCAACTTCGTTTTGGAGGCATGAGTAAGTGGGAAGAAAGAGGTAATCCCAGGCAGAGCCCCGGTACCACGGAAAGGCTGGCTAAAATCAGACGGCACGACGTGAATGGAGTACAGCGTTAAAAGACAACACAAGTTAACTCGCTAGGTGACGCAGATGTCGAGCTATTCGAAAAACTCTTATTTGTGATCCGCTTTGTTTCACATTTAGAACCTATATTTCTTAAATGGGAAGTAAAAACTCCTTAAAAATTTTAGCCCTTACATGATGCGGGGGTAAATTTTTTTACTAACTACTAATAAAAGATTTTTTAAAGAATTTTTGTTAATCCCTTATTTTAAACTTTGTTTTCAAAATACTGGTTTAAAAACACTTGAATAAAGTTTACTTATTTTCCTCCTGGGAAATTTTTCAACACCGTTAAATATTAATACTCATTGCCGTTTTTCTATTTCGTGGTTTCTATGAAATCCAATTTTTTTTTTATTATCTATCAATTTTATATGATATCTATTTTATATGAGAACTTGCATGCAATCGCATACAAATACATACATACTTATACCCTTATAAGCAAATTCCATTGCATTGCTCTTGTCTAATTTTTGTTTCATCTATTCTGCAAATTGAAACCAATTTCAACAACAATTTTTTGTGGCTAAACCGAGCATCAATTGCGGCTAGTGCGGAATGTTCGGTTTTAAATGTTCAAGAATAGTTAGCAAAAATAGTATTAAAGACTAAAGCGCACACGCTGACATACATATGTACAACAATTCAATATACATACATACATACATACTGCTTTATTTCCCACACACCCCTTTTTTGAAATGTACTGTATATACTACATATGCACTTATACATTGACATATGTACGTAAATGTTAAAGCATATACATAAATTAATACATATACATGTACGCGCATTAGGGTGGTCCAAAAATACACGTGAAAAAGTACAGTCGGAGTTTTTATGCTCTCACCCCCTAGGATTGTTATATATCGTGAAAAAATATTTAGTATGTATGGGAAAAAACAACTTTTCGTAGAAATGGTATAGAATTCTTAAAAATCAATAGTTTTCTATCGGATAACTCTTTTTTTTATCGCAACTATAATTTATAGGTCCGCCAAAAACCCACAAAAACCATGAAAAAATTCAATGGGGGACAAATAAAAAATCGTTAGTATTAAAAAATGGTTAAATAAATAATTGGGTATTATTATTGAAAGTCTCCTGAAGATAACCAGAGTTTTCCGATCGAAAAATATTGATTTTCAAGAATTCCATATCATTTACACGAAAAGTTGTTTTTCCCCCATATAAAAATACATGGACAACTTTGAGCGCTTTGAGCGACCTCTAAATATTTTTTGATTTCAAAATAAAAAAAATAGCGGTCTACTTTTCATCGATATAGAACAATCCTAGGGGGGTGAGAGCATTACAATTCCGACTTTACTGTTTTTTTTGGGACCACCCTAATGCGCATACATATTTTATTAATAAATACCAACCACTATTGACTTGGTCATAGCAAATTGCGATTCAGCGAACAGCTACATTGAACGCAATTTTAATCAGTAATTATAATCAAATGCGATGTGGATGTTGAAATTGATTTTGCTTCATTTCATTACTGTGGACATTTATTTAACGAGTGAAATTTCAATGCTAGTAATACATACCAAAAGTATTAACAAATACCAAAAAAAAAAAAAAATACTGCGTTTTCAATTGCTTTTATTACTAATTCATTCATCTACATAGATATGCTGTGTGAAATGACCGCTACTAATGCTTCAAATAGAATATACTCGTACCTACATGCATAGAAATTTGTTTTTTTCCAAAAACACAAAGCAGCTGTCATTATATTTTATTACACTTATAAATCTATACGCTTTATGCGAATGGACATTTTCATATTCCGTAAATTTATCGGTTTCAATTTGTGAAACGGTAAAATTATTGAAAACCAATTAAATTCGATTAGCAAAAGTTTATGAATGCATTGTTAATGCCGCAAATTTGTTGAACAGGCCAGGTGGTGGCGGATGCAAAGCGCGCTCGCGCTGTTTAAGCAATTGGCGATATTTAGGCGAGATAGCTGGGGTAATAGCGAGCGGTCGTGGCAGGCTTGGATGGCTTAATTGAAATTTATATTCAGCCGCAAATGCGTGGGCATTTAAATGCTTGGCGTGAAAATTTATATATGTACTTATACATGTATGCGTATGCATTAGGACGGGTCAATTTGTATGGGAAATTTATCGAAGAAACCCGGGGACTAAAATCAATTTGGAGTTTGCCTAATTACGAAAATAGATTTCTTAGCATTTTGCTGTAGTGTCATAAAGAAGTACTTGAATTTTTTATAAAAACATGCTATAAGGGGGCTTTGGTGTGAGGAATCGATTTCTATACTTATCTTTTTTTCTTAAAACTTCCACCAAATGGCGAAACAGTGAAAATTTTCACAAATTGACAAACAAAGTTGAGCCGCCCTAGTAGGCATATAGTAAGTATGTATGAGTGTATGAACATATGTAGGGTGTTTTTGTTACTTTTAAAGTCGTTATTGGTAAAAATTACAAATTTTAAGACAATAAAATTTTTCAAAATTGGTGGAATAATAACTGAAAAGGTTTTTATGTACTAATGTGTGACCATCAAGTGCCAAGTGTTGCTAAGAACAGTGAAATAGAAGAGTATCCGACGGAATTCGAGGATGAACAAATAAAAATATAAAAACAATAATACAAACCTTTTGCTTGGACTAAATTAGAAGAGGCAACTATTAAGAAATGAGGTAAATTGTCATTTAAATTTAATTTAAAACCTCTTTACAAAAAATAATGTTAGTTTTATAGTGCGGTTCAAAAAACGAACATTATTTGGTACTTCCACTCGTGAGCATCTGGCATACAGTGACTCACAGAAGTATTTTGCATTGATTTTTTTACGATATTCAAAATGCTTTTCAAAGTAAATTTCTATCTTTGGTTTTTTATAAGAATATGGCTGATTCTACAACAAAAAGCTTGTAAAACAAAATTTCAAGTTTTGGATAAAACTAAAAAAAAATGCAGCAAATTTAAAATTTTTTTAAACAGACTTTTGTGAAAATTGTAGTATTCAGTCTTATAGCTCACTAAAGTTTAGAATAATAATGAGGAAAAATAAATTCGCAAAAAATTCCTTTAATTTTTTATACGTTTTTACATTTTGTTGGTTATTTTATTCCAAAAAAAATTTATGCATTTTTGCTTTTAAAAATTTGTTAAAAAAGTTTAAAATGTTGTAAAAAATTTTCTCCAAAGTTTGAAATTTTGATTTACATGGTTTGCGTTGCAGAATGAATGTAGCTCTTTAAAAAATGAATGCAGGCAGCTCCTTAAAATTAAATGAATAAAATTTATCATCGAAAATATTTTGCATATCGTAAAATGCAAAATACTTCTGTGAGTCACTGAATGGGTTCTTATGGGTCCCTCCCAAAGTATAGTCAACAAGGTAGCAGTGACAACGCAGTCGGGCTCGCTCATAGCTAACTGTATTGTCAAAAAATGTAGACAAAGAAATTAATCCTTTGTTATGCATGTACCAAATTTCCTTGTGCTTGGACCTAACTTTGGACTACTTACAATCACCTGCAGTTCAGTTTGTGGTGGGCTCTAAGTCTATTTGAAGATTCTGCAGGGTGCTTATATAGTATGCTAGTATACTCGTGGGTCCGGTCGTGCTTGTTTATGGCACACTTGCTCCGTTTGGGTTTGTGCATCAACAGCTAACTTCGTCCCCACAAACACCTCAGGTACGGCTAGGGTTGCCAACATTTTCTAAGATATGTATTTACATACAGTACATTTTCAAAAAAATTGGAAAAATATAGTACACTTTAAATATATATAGTATTTTATTTAAAAGAACAACTAAAAACCATTTTTAAGCGATGGAAAAAGTTCTTCCTGTGAATGTCAAATTTGTTGGAATAGAGAGTAGAAATGAAATAATTTTAAGTAAAATTGTTAATTATTTACCTGTGTTTTTAAAAATATGTTACTTTTTTTTGATTATAAACTCACTATGACCTTTTACTTTAAAGAATATTTCATTTAATATTGTTGTTTCAGTGCAAAGGTCAACCATTTCAATATACATTTTTTCGTACAAATTACTGAATATGTTGTACCAAAGTTATAATACCATTTTATGCTCATGAAACGTATAAAAATTAAAAATTTTCATTGTATGGGGCTAAGAGTTGACATTTCGTAGTCGAAGTTCAAAAGAGAGAAATGTCGAAATCACTTCTACCTTATTATGCCTTGTTGGCCCCTCCATTGATTTTTTTGGGTCAGTAGTTAAAAATGATAAAATAAACAATTTGGTATTAAAACCCATACTCTCCTAAAGATGACACAGAGTTCTCCGAAAGAAAAATATTTATTTTCAAAAATGTTATGCCATTTATACGCAAAAGTTTTTTTCGCCGTATTAAATACATGGAAAAATGCATGGGCTTTGAGGCAGTTCTAAATATCTTTTTATATAAAAAAGTACAGGTATTTATTTTTCCCATTTAGAAAAATCCCAACGGTGAGAGCTTATGATTTTAAACTTTTTTTTACCACGTTAACGCACATACATCGCGAGTATAGCAACCACTTTTGAGATGTGACCTTGCAATTAATTAGCTTAGCGACATGGCGAAGCTAACCATCAGAGAGAACTACATTTTTTTATTGTGTCCTATTTAAATACTTCGACTGAGTAATTTGAATATCGCTACACCAGAATTAAGATACAATAAAAGCAATGGCATGTAAATCATACCTGTCAGTAACACTACTTTTCGAAGGCTAAACATAGCTATTAATGTACATACAGCTGCATATACAAATTTGGAAAGAAGAAAAATAGATAAATAATTAAATCCTTACTGTATTCAATGAAAATGTTAAATTTTTGTATTAGCTAAATTAACACCCTATACATATGTACACGCAGGGTCGCATGCGTACATTTGTTCATCTAATATCGGCATGTATTGTGTTGTGTGTGTGGTGTTTTTCTGTCTGTCTATCTTTGCGGTGCCATTGTCAACTACCGCTATGGTTAGGCTGCTAATACGATTTGCATTTGAACAAATACATACAAACATTCATACTATATACGCATAAATATACACTAAAGAGGTAGAAAATAAAGTAAAGTCGAAATTTTAATTCTTTCATTTCCTAGGACTGATCCATGTTCATAAATATTTTTTTTTCAAATTAAAAAAAAAAACAGGGTAAATTTTTTCGACATAGAATAATCTTAGGGGGCGAGAGCATTAAAATTACGACTTAACTTGTTTTCGGGCATCCATACATATACACATTGAATATTGCAACTATTTCTTTTCGCTTGTCGAATTTATAAATTTGCTTTCAAGTTTGAAAATTGTGCTATACAATTTTCATTGGCATTTAGGTCAAATATATTCATTACATGTACATATGTATGTACATATGTAAAAACAAAACACTTTGAAAATCTTTCAATGTACGTTATCGACATATTATTGCCTTGCTCGGCATCTAACTCTGAAAGATTACATATGTATCGATAAAATAATAAAATACCAATGTGTATTTTAGGCGGTTATGTTTTAGTATATATATGAAAGTATAGGGAGACACATATATATTCCTTTTCTGCTATATGCACCACCAGTCAACTTTTATTCACAACGTCCAGTCACATTCATAAAGGTTCCGTTAAAAAATGAGAATAATTCTCATGGGAATAGGAATTCACTCTCATTTTCACCTTCTAATTAGGAATGAAAGTGATTTGCTATTCTCACCGCGCAGATAACGGAGTACACGTAGGCGGGAAAAAATCATTGTGTTACCACTGGCGGAAGGCATTTGTTGCATCCATGTCCACATGATCTTACTGCTCGGGAGGTGGCCACTATAACAGCAGTAAGACTCAGGGATTGATGGATTCTCGGAATCTCAGATTACTCGACAATGCTAGGCCTTGTCAGCGACTATCTCGATACTTATCAGTACCAACATTTTTGTTGTACACTTTCGATAAGAAAGACGAAGTTTTGAAACCGGCATGAAAGGGTTGCTATAGCAGTCTACACCATACGCCTTTTGCTATAAATTCAGAGTCTTCTCCCCTGAACTGAAGCGAGAGACATCTTTTCGATACCTTTCAGTGACATGGACATATATTAGAATTTTTTCATATAAGGATTATAAGTACACTAGTACAATGATATACATACTACTTTCTAAAAACCGTGATTTGATCAAATTTTAGTGGTACACTTAAAGGGGCCTTAGTCTTCTGCAATATACTTGTTTTTACATAGATACATAGTTTTTATAAAAAATAATTTGCAATAATAATTTAAGGGTATTTGCTACTTCCAAATATTTAGCACACGTACAGATACAATTTTATTCAGAGCTATTATTAATCATTATTTTTTTTTTGCATTTTTTAATTTTAGTGATTATTTTAATTTTCTTACATAAAAATTAATTACAATTAAAAGTTATCAAAAATAATCCTGATTAATTGCCGTTAAAAAAATAATTAAATAATTAGAAACAACCAAATAATCAAATTATTTTTTGACGTAGAATACGTCTTACCTTAAGGTATGGGGGCTATGTTCAAATGTTGTAGTTGTAATTTTTAGAGCTTCACAAAAACGCTTATTACACGAGAACTAATAAAGCGATTTCAAAGAAAAGTGTGGCGTTTCAAAGATAAAATTCCAAACCTGTCGACAGATTCATTTTTGTAAATAACCAATTCGGTTTCTGTCGTAAAAACAACGGTAAACATTGCCTTATTTTGGGGTCAATTTTGAGCCTTTAAA
>NW_016158260.1:41636-84668 GCF_001687245.7 Rhagoletis zephyria | reverse complement strand
ATTTTTTCGATTTTGATATCAATATTTTCATCGATTTCTTTATCGATGTTTTTATCGATTTTGCTACCGATATTATTATCGCTTTTGTTATCGATATTTTTTGCTTAGTGTGTGCTTTTGTTTTTTTACTTGGATATGCTCTTAACCATACCACGTATTCTACGTTTAAATTTAGCGGCTGTATCTCCGATACAGCCTGCAGACCAAGACGAAGGCGCTGGACTGTTCCTTTTTTTTTTAATTTTTTGATTATTTTTAATTATTTGATTATCTTCAATTGTGTGTTATTTTTCCAAATAGTTGAAACTGTGTTTGGCAGGCAAATTTTTATAAGTTAACATTAAATAACTGAAATCAAAGTCACTGTCCGAGTAAATGCCTCAACTGTAGTTTAAAAGTAAGAAATGATTTCTCATAGGCATTGTCAACTGTCTTTGCTATTCATTAATACTGTTAGAAAGAACTCTTTTTAGAGACAACACCTTCAACCAAAAATTACCACAAATCAAAATTATTCTCAGGTTTTTGAAAATTGCGCTTTGACTTATAAAAATTCAATGGGCTGCAAAACTGCTTCCTTAAAATTTTTCTAAAAAATCTTATTAAGAAGTGGACTATTATATATATTAGGGATGTTAATTTTTCAGCTTTTTCCGAGTGCAATAAGATTGTTTTAGAATTAAAAAAATTTAAAATATTCTGGATTTCAGGTTTTCTAGGAGCCATTAAATTTTAGTATAACAAAGTGCGAGCAGGAAGAACTTTGGACTTACTGTCGGTTTTTGGCGATTTTTTGTTCACACAATTTCTTCCATACACAGTATGTTCAAAATTTTTTTTTTTTTGTATGGAGAAAATGAGTAACACCTTCCACAAAATTAACCAAATATCAACGGCAAGTCCTAGCTTAAAATTTGCACTTTGATTTGAGTAAGTTACCAAATTCAATCATAAAACGGTTACCCATTAAACGGTTACCCAAAAAACATGCTTTAGTTAATAATCATTATGATTGGTAATCATTATTTAAAAGGTCTGATTTTTAATTCCTTCCAATTTTACCACGAATAGTCTGTTAGTTTTATCTAGTAGAAGCACAAATTTATATGTATGCAATGCATGAAAGTATTTTCAACTGCAATTACATACATACATACATACATACATACATACATAGATATATGTATATGTGAGTCTTTTAAATTAAACTTTGCCAAAATTTGGATCAAAATAAATTTTCTATGGCAATTCTCCCTTCTTCTTAATATTTTCGCACAAATATTCAGATGAGCGTTTCTCCTTCTTCAAATGTATGTGTAGAAAACAAGTACTTACACACATTTTACAAAAATTTTTGCTGGAAAAAATTTAAGTGAAATTATTTTTTGCTTGTGTCGTTGCTTGTGTACGTCATCCGTGTATGTCATTCGTCTACGTCATCCGTCCGGCTAAATCGCAACAATAAGATGAATGAAGTAGCAATTCGTAGCTCCAGATCTAGATTTTTACGTTGGCCACATGAAATGAAGTTTTTGAAGTGAAACTTGTGTAGCGGCGGTAGTGAATTGAAAAATAAAAATGTATGCTTTAATATTGATACATACTTAATTAATAAAGCAGGTTAAAGATATGATTTCGAATCTAATTTTTAGATTACCATTAATAAAATGATAAAGGTAAAGATTAATATGTATATGAATGAAATCGATAAAGGCAAAGATGAAAATAGAGATAGAAGAATGATGTGTTAAGATAAAGAAGAAAACTAACGTGAATTTAAATAGTTTATATAAGGATAAAGGTAAAGGTATATGCGTATATGATACAGATAAAGATAAAATATAAAGATGAAGATCAAAATAAATCTAAATATAAATAAATGGATAGAGATAGAGGCAAGGAAAAAGATAAAGATAGGTAGAGAAAGATAAAGGCAAAGTTAATTTACAGAATAATACATGATTGGAAAACTGTGTAATTTTCTTAAAATATGTATGATTTTAATCTTTGGTATAGATCCCAACTGCAAATTCGATCTCAATTCAAAACTGGTTTTCGAGTTATTCAAAAAAAGGCAATTTGAAAAAAAACGTTTTTTAATTTTTAACTTCAGAAAAACTGGTAGAACTTCGATGTGCATTTTCAAGGCAGAAGTCACTGGGAATTCAATATTGCTCTTAGCGATGAAGAAATATCCATTTTCACGTACTGCTCTCAGGACTTATCTCTTAAAGAGTCCTATAGATTCCCAGATGCTGCGATATATGCAATTGACTTGCTGGCGAGCCTGGTGAGCATGATCGACCCAGCTCCATTTAAACTTGCCTTCGTCGTTGACAGTCAGGCGGCTATCGAAGCCTTAGGGTCGGCAACAACGAGCTCGATATGTGTTAAGTAATGCCGAAGATCCCTACAAACTCTACGGCAACACAGAATCAACCTTGGGGTGGGAAAATCTGCACATCTGCGTGGTATCGCGCTCGCTCTGGCCACGGCTTGACGAAGGAAGAGCGCGGCGTGGTGTGGCGCGAAGCTGCGAAAATTTAATATTTGAAAGAGCAACAATGTCAATGGATTTTTTCGCTTTTGAAAAGGTAATAATGTCAAGCGCACCACTTTGCGTAATATAGTGTCCTTTGATCTTGTTACCTGTCACCGTTTTACCATTTATTAATTTATTATTATTTTTTTTTAAATTCCTCATAATTTTCTGTGCACAAGATTATTTGTGAGCTTAGACTTGTGCGTGTGAGTATTTACTGCAAAACAACCAAAATGCCAAAAAAATCACGTTTTGTAGAAAAACACAGCATATTGAGTGTTTTGCATTTAATTAAATATTCCAAGAACCAATTAATGTTTTATTGCAATCGGTGATGCCATAAATAAAACGCTTATCATCCTAAAAGGTGTTCAGTAAATTTATGCTACACTCAATAACAATTATGAATAACATCTTAAACCAGGTACATACACTGAGGGAAAAAAATATTAAAATCAAATAGAAACGTAATTGATCTTACTATAAGCGTCAACGAAAGTACTGTATATTGGTAAATATTCAAATCAATTACGCGCATATTAAAATGACCGCGTTCATACCGAAAAAGCATCCGCGAAGTGAATAATCAAGACAAGAGCTAAAAAAAAAACTTAATTTGCATGTTGCCTGCAGTGGAATTCGAGAACCGGTTATCAACAACTTGTGGCAAGCATCTTTGCGCACTCAGCTACACCCAGCCATATAAATTTGCTTTCAAATGTTGAATATCCATCAACAACACAGAACGCGATTTGTACTATGTATGTATGTATGTGTGTTGTCGCCGCTCTCAGAGCGGCGCTCTGCATGCTTGGGGTGCGTATGTACACTTGCATATACATACTCAGATGTGAACAGTCAAATATGTGCGTAATAAATTTTGTATGAAAATATTATTTTTAAATACGAACATTTTTAAACGATAATCAAATATAAAGTATTAAATTTTACTATGCATTATTTCCCTCAGTGTACATATGTACATAAGTGCGTGTACTTAAATGTGATTTTAAATTGAATGAGTATGTGTATTCATTTATCTGTGCATTTATAATCATAGGCATTCGTCCAATTCACATTTAAGCTAATTTAAAGTATATATACTATATACAAAAAAAAATTAATAATATGCAATATAATTATTAATTATAAATATTTTCAACCCCATATAATGGTCAAATTTCCTCTAGTAGGGTAATTTAATTATTTAAGTGAAACATCTTTTTAGTGGCCGTTGGTTGGTTGGGTTCAACGGAAATTTGCTCACGGAAATGATGCAACGGAAATGATGCAACGGAAATGGTTGGGGCTGAAACAAATGCTTGTGGAGTGTATGGACATGGTATGAATTTAACAAAAACTTGCCAATAAAACGTTAAAGAATAACATTTAGAAAAAGACCAACACAAGAATGGAAGTAAAGGAGAGTACGTATGTATATAGATAAAGAAAAGGGTAAAGGCAAAGGCAAAAAATAAACACAAAAATAAAGATGCTTAAAGATAAAGGCAAAAATGAAGACCAACGTAAATTTAAACACTTCACTTTAAAAGCTATATTTAATACTTGCGCCGGGTATCTAATGTTCGGCTCCGCCTGAACTTTGTACTATTTTTTACTTGTTACTCTTCGGAGCGCTGCGCCAATTAACACTTTCACACTGATCATACAAACAAGTGCAAAAGGATCCATCGTGGGCATATTTTCATTAATGGGCATGAAATGGGGACCGAAAATACCTGTGAGCCGGCCCTTAGTATTTCTGGAACTTAGTAGTGCTTTTAGCCGCAGTTAAGCTTTTGCAAAAAAAAAAAAATATTTTGCCGATAATATGCCATTTAAGAGCCTTTATCAAGGCAATAACGATTTGTACATATGTTTGACATACGTTTATGTGTTAGTTTGTGTGATTAGTAATCACCTAACGGCAAGCATAAATAATGCATTCTCTCTGAATATTCCACAAAACACCTTTCATCGCATGGGGATAATACTTAGGCAAATGGAAAGGATTTAATATTGCAAACGTACTTTGTTACTGAATACATATTTACATACGTGAATATGTACGTAAGTGGTTTTGTAGAATTTTATTGTAAATATGTATGTATGTAGGTGTATATGCATACCCAGTGGGAAAAGTAGTAATGCATTAAATGCATGATAAACAGGGAACGGATTTTTAGGACCTAAAAACCTTTAAAAAAGGCAAAATAAAACTGCGAAATAGGCAGGAACAGGCACTACATACAGCAAAAAAAGCAAAAGAAGGCACTAAAATAAAAAAAAAAAACAAAAAATAATAAAAAATACATTTATTTTAGAAATGTTTATTTTACAAGTCAAAAGTGAAAAACTACGAACTGGTTTCATTATATGAAAAATTCGGAATGTTTTCTCATTTCGAGTTTGAACTCACAAAACCTTTATCTCAATAGTTGTATTTAGTAACATTGAATCACAAGATGCTTTTTAAACGATTTTTCAATCGATTTTCGCGCAAAAAAGTTTGAATGTACTCAACGTGCGCTCGACGTGAGTTGATACAAGTGGCACCCAATTTAAATATGGAACATTTAAAACTTTCATTATATCAGTATATTTCATTAATTGTATTAAAGGTAAAAAAAAACAAAAAAAGGCAACACCAAATCTGTATATATGAAATCAAGGTCTTTCCATAAAATCCGTTCCCTGGTTATAAACAATGTTATGTATTTTTTATGAGTTCCAGATTCTATTACTATTTCATACGTAATAAGAATTCTAATGTATCCAAAAAGTCGCAAAAAATTCATATTAAATCAGATTCATTTCTGCATTAATGGTAATGCAAAATTGAATGCCCCACTTTTATTAGAAAATCGCCGTGGGAAAAATAATACATTTTCGAATGTGAAACCGGCTGTTTTACTGATTATTTCTTTGATTAATATACACCACATTTCCCACTGGGTAGTTTATGTCGCATAATAACTAATTGTGAAAATGATTGCTTTGAAATTGGCACAAAGCAGTTAAATCACACCCATATGAAAGACCTAAAATATACACACACATTAATATGGGTGTATTAGTACCTATTGAATGAGAGAACAAGTTTTCTAAACATTAATCGATGCTTTCATCGAAATACGAGTATCTATATATTAATACGCTAACCAAATCCCTACAAATCGATTCCTCCCTACTGCTCCTATGTTTCTCAACAGATTTGAATGATTCTCCGGTAGGTGGAGCAGGCTATTCCGAAAAACTTCATGTATGGTCCGATTTGCTCAAAATTCAAAATACATATCACTAACATCAAGAGAAATGTACCTGCCTAAAATTGAAGCCATTTCAACATATTTGATTAAAAGAAAAATACTAATAAAAATAAAATTTTTCACAAAAACAGGGTTGAAATTTTGAAATTCCTGCCCGTATTTTGTTTGTAAGTCAAATATGAGTGGCATTGTGCTACTATGATAGCACGGCCGAGCAAAATTTGCCAAAATTTGCTGCAAATCGTATCCCAAATATTTTTCTTTATCCCAATCACGAAAACTAATTTGTTGAAATTTTTCAGTAGAACATCGCTATATTGTACCCAACTTTTGGCTACAAAAAAAAAATTTCCCAAATGTACCAATCGAGTGCCAATGCCTTAAAAATTTTGCAATTTAAAAAAAAAATCGTATCCCAATTCTGTGAACACCCAAAATATGTTTCTTTATTCCAATCACAAAAATTTTTTTATTGAAATTTTTCAATAGAACATCGCTGTGTTGTACAAATCTTTTGATTACAAAAAAAATTCTCCTTTTTTTTACCAATAGCCCAATATAAAAATTTACAATCAAAAACTTATGCAATTAAAAAAAAAACAAAATTCAACAAATTTTCGTTAAAATTTCGAGTTTTTTTAATTAAATTCTGAGTATACAGTTTTGTAGCGCATTAAGTTCTAGTAGAATAAAGCAGAGGTTTCAAAGGGCTAAAAATTTCGATTGGTTTTTTAGAATTTTTAAAATGTTCGAAATTTGTACGAAAGTGTGTTGAATTTTTTTTTTTTTACAAAACATTTTCTTAAACAAAAACGTTGAAAATTTACGATGAAAACAGAATAAAAGTGTTGTGTTATAATTTGCGCTATGTTTTTCTCACAGTGTGGAAAATGAAAGCAAACGCACATTCTACGAAACAGCTGCAGATTTTACTCAAATAATTTTGTATGTATATGTACAGACGGATTAATTTTATGCATTTTACAAAAAGTTCTTAAAAAAAAGAAATGGTACGAAATTCTTTGGTAAATAGTACAAAATCCTTTAGTAAATGTGAAGTACGAATGCATTCGTAAAATGTACTAAAGATCTGATGTCTCATATTTTCGTAGCATGTATGAAAACGGGTTTGTACAGTTAACGAAAACTTTCGTGCCTCAAATTACGAAAAATTTCGTGAGATGTACGCGAGTTTGCGTTATATTTACGCAGATTTTATTTTCAGTGTAAGGCAACATTTAAATATGATCACAAAACAATTATTAAATTTTTAAGGATTAAGTAAGTTTTGATTTTGTTTTGAGACAACTAATGAAATTTGCTATAATGGATGCCAATTTCTAGCTTACAGAATTAGTGTCTATTCGATAAGCATCAAGCCAAGCTTGTCAAATATTTGCAGTAGTGCTTCTCTTAGTACTTATTATTATTATTAAACTTTGAATGATCCAGTTTCGGCATGGAAAAATGCGACTAGTTTTAATGAAAGAGCTAATGAAAGAAAAGGTGTGACTTACCCTTTCATTCTGTACTTAATTAGTCGTTACATTACTGTCGCTCACAACCTTACTCTACCAAGGTATTCCCCATTCCTCGTGCCCTATACATAATTGATTCATTGATGCCACACTGAAGTCGAAATTTTTGATTCTGCTGTCGAATGGTCTCGGCCACACTTAAGCTCGGAACACTTTGACGACTGCAACTTCACGACGTAACGACAGCGACATCATTTTGTCGACAAATGTCGCCTTGAAGCCAGCTTCTTAAACATTTTGAAGACCTCAGCGACATAGCAAACAGCTGATTTTAAAGTTTGACATTTTGGTATATTTATTTCACAAATTGTGTATTTTTATTTAAGTAAATAAGAAAAACATGAACAATCAAGAATATGTGATTAATTTTGCGACAATTTAATTTTGCAGCACTACATCTACTCATTGTCGCCGGCAAAATTAGAAATAGATTTAATTTGGCGACGTCGACAATTGCAGTCCTGCAGCCAAGATGTCGTGCTGTCGTCAAAATAATTGTGTCCGTAAGAACGTGTGTATTTAAAATTTGACAGATGCTGCTTGTCGCTTGCTGTCGTCAAAGTGTTCCGAGCTTTAATTGGCCCTCAACAACGTCACTTAGCCACTTGACTTGAGCGAACTGCATGCGCTACAACCAACATCCATCACGCGGCGTCTTCTGCCCCATCCACTGCCCATTATCAATCTTGTCCTTGGCAGTCACTTCGTTCGGCAATGGCAATCGTAACCAAAGTGTTTGATGACACTTGAAGCCCAGTCAAGGTGCGATGTTGCGGAAGTTTTGGTTCCCGATACGGGTGAGAGATGCATACTTGTGGTAGTTTCACGAAATCCATTCTACTATTAAAGTGGCATTGAGTTTGCGGTTCGTAGCGGATTCACATAGTAATTGGGCTTATTACAGCGTTGCTTGTCGATTTGGCTCACAGGAGTATGGACAATTACAAAATTTTATAAATGTACGCACATACATACATATGTATATGCTATGTGCATTGACCACAAAAACTGATAAAAAAAATCGAACTTTTTTTTTTTTAAATAATAAAGTTATCATAAAATATTGCAACATTAAAAAAAAAAAAAACTTCTCAAAATTATAATCCCCTGTTCGAAAATATATTAAAATAATTTTTTGTAAAAAAATTAAAAAACAAACTTTCGAACATAACTCAATACAATAGAAAGGATTTTAATGCACTTTTCCCCGAAATGTGTGGTTGTTTAGTAAAATTAATTTGCACAACTTATTTATTAAACTTTACAATTTAAATTTTTAAATGACTTCATTTTTGTATGGTTGAAATAATTTTAATTAGAGAACCTGTAATAATGACGAGTACTTAATTAATTAATAATTTAATTGTAAGAGTTTGAATAACAGTTAAACCAGTCGGTTTATCAAAAAATGATTAGAATTCCAAAAAAGTAAATGACTAAACATTTTTTCAAATAATATAATCTAACAACCAAATGAAAATTTTATTAAAAAAATTAAATAAGTTCCTTAATATTAAAAGTTTTATATATAACAACAAATTCTAAAAATTAAAAAAAAGTAAAATCAAAAATTACAAAAATAATATTTTTATTTTTAAAACACCGAAACTTCAAAATTAAAATAAAAGTATGAAAGTAAAATACATAAGTTTCTAAAAATTAAATCAAATTAACGAAAATATATATATTTTCTTTTTAAAACAATAAAATCGAAAAATTGAAAGCAAATTTAAGTAAAAAAGAAAAAAAAATATTAAATTAAAAAAAAACGAAAAAAATGGGCTTCCCCAGAGTTCCAGCTCCGATCTCTCGAACGGCACGCACGTGCTTTGCCCACTCGGCCATTGAGATTGTTTGAGCAGCGCAAGCAAAATACTTAATCCAAATTATAGTGCTTTAACGAAAAATTCTCAAAACTCAGTTTTAAATCGGAGCTACTCTAAACTTGCACTTTATTATTCTAAAATTAAATGGGCTACAAAATGCATACTCAAAATAATAAATAATTAAAAAGCTCAACATTTTTATGGTAGTTTGTTTATATTTTTAAAATTTTGCAGAAAGATTGAAACTTTAATTTATATGGTTTTTGTTGAAGTACACTGCATGTTTTTTAAACAAATAATTAAAACTACAAAATATTTAGATAAACGGTCAAATATGCGAGCGTCGTAAAGTTATGGTACGCACTATAGTTAATTGTACTTCATTGTGTCTAGCGGTAGCTTGGAACTGCGAATCTTTTGGTTTGAAAAGCAACGCTTCATTTGCATGTGGGAGAGAGAGGTATGTACAGTGCAATTTCGCCTCTCTTAGATGAACACGGGCGGTCATTTTTCTTTCACCAAATCCTATAGTTCATTTAACCAAGCCTTAACTGCAGTTGGAAAAAGGAGATTACAACTCGAAGGGGGTAAGTAGCAGCAAATGACGGTATAAAAAAGCCAAATGTAAGGCATTAACTTTTTCGATCGTCCCATGTTAAAATTATTGGAACTTATCCTGAGCTTCTTACTGCAGTTAAGCTTTTGGTGAGAATGGGTTTTTAGGTATAATTCGAAACAAAGCAGAAATTTATTAAACAAGCCAAGGAAATGCTTGTTACATACATAAATTCATATGTATATACATACATTTCGTTTAGTTTGCCCCCTCTTTTTTGTTCAGTCTCCGTTTAAATAATATTCATATACATAAGTATGTAAATGAAATGCTTTTGAAAAAATCCATACACCTCTAATTCAAATTCAAAAATCGTAAATAGCCCACCCTCTTGAGCGGATATCTTTCTTGAGTGGAAAAAAGCTGACCGACGTTGAGTATCCGTACAAGAGAGCTTTCACTGCATTCAAAAAAGTTTCGAGTGAATATATGTAGATATATCATATATAAATCTTAAGTGATTTTCATTTGCAAAGCAATTAGTTTAATCTTTGTAGACATAAAATCAAAAATACATACATATGAAAAACCTATACTTATGCTTATTTGTATGTTAGACTTCAATTTTCATATTACTCGTACCTCGCTCATTCCAATAAGCCATTGATTGGTGCGCACTGATATTTCAGCTGCAACGTGTTTACTGACATTTGACGAGAGTCGACCACACACACACACACACACACACACATACACACACACGCCCTTCGAGTCCATAATATCAATTCATTTGATGCTAATCCTCCTCAGTTCTTTGCGCATTGCGTTTGTCTATGAAAATTTGGAAATATTAAACTTTCCCAATTTTACACAAATGGAAGAAGTTTTCTATTGATTTGTGGTGGTAGCTCACTCGAATTTCTTAAGCAGCCCAAGCACACATACATACATACATATGTAGATACATATTCGCAATTGTGTTTGCACATACATACATACTGTTTGTCCAAGTAAATTAATTTTCCACTTCGAATATTTTTTTTGTTTTTTGGATTATGCAAACAATTTTAAGTGTTCATGGAGCTTTTCGGTTTTTAAGTTTTAGAAAATTGTGAATAAATTTTCGATTACTCGATAATGGCTTTGGAAAAGTTTTTCTGTAATGTACACAATTTTGTGCATAGGATCGACTAAAAGAAAAAATTTAAAAGTACGTTTGTTGTCTGGTTGAGCCAAAACGTTGTAAATTTTGTGGTTTTCAAATTTTTTTTATTTGATAAATTTTGCAGATTTATGTTGTGGTCTTCGCATATTTTTGTTAAAAATAGTTCAAAATTGCGCGCTATTCTTCTTAAACCATTCTTATATCACATCTGTTGTATATTTACTATAACTAAATAAGTAGTTACTACATAAAGTTAGTAAATCGACCGGGCCGTTTACAGCCACGGAGGAGTAGGGTCTCGTTGTACGCTTTTTACTAATACCAGCTTACATCTGAATTTCGTTAAGTTTCTTACCACCATACAAGAGCTCTATAAAAAATTGGGGATCGTACCGATTAGTTACACCAAGTATACAATATTCAAGATTACTTCGATGATTGCTATTTAACTCAACTACTGATTTTTTATGTAAACACCTGGTTATAAAATAAATTTATTTCATAATTAATAGCTTTTAAGCTGCTATAATAATATACTGATCTGCGTATGAGGGTAACCACGGCAATGAACTTAGCTTACTATACAGTAAAAAGATAATGCCAGGGCTTAAAATCGCTTTGTTGACTTACCAAATCATGCAGAAGGAAGACCACACAAAATTGTTTGGAAAGTATGGAAATCGAAATTTAAATTGAGTGTACAGGGCAAGAGCTAAATACGTTAAATACTTAAATTGCGCATCAAGCAGCACATCTAAAATAAAACCAGGACCACCCCAGGGGGAAAATGTAATGTGTAGTAATAAAAAGAAATTATCAGTAAAACAACCCCTTTCACATTCGAAAATGCATTTTTCTTTTCCCCAGGGCGATGTCCTAAGAAAAGTGGGTCGTTCAGTTTTGCATTACCTAGTATCGAGAAAGGACTGTGTCCCACTGGGACTGGGTTCAATAAAGTACGACAGTCGCGTTTTTCTATTCTGTGCCAACTGACGATAATTGGAAATGCCAAGTTAAGCCCAGTCCTTCTTCTCCTGGTATTGCCTTCACAGCGAAGGCCACCACCACGGGTATCACTTTTTTGCATAATTTCAGTATAGCTAGTTGATATTCCGTAGATTCCGTTTCACCCGAATACTCTAAGCCTAAGTACTCAGTCCAAATTAGCAGACGTCATAAGCATACGCCAATAATAGTAGGCCCTTGTTATAAATTGTTCCCGAGCAGATCTTCTCCAGCATTGTAAATACTTTAAAAAAGTCACACGATAGAGAGTTGCCCTATCTGAAAACTCGTTAATTTTCGAACAGCTCAGAAAGGGTTTTAGTGGTAATGCTCAACGCCATTTTTCACAGCTGCATTCGTGCTCCACATTGATAAGGTCCACTATAGGGTCCTCGTTCTTGTGGATTGCGTATAACATCCGCGAAATCATAGTCTGTCTGAAAACTATATTCGTCTTTTCGAAAGATGCCAATGTTGATCCTCTGACAACTGTGCAAGTTTTTGTACCAGAGCTGAACACACAATTCCCGACAATTGAATATGTATGCACATTTGTACTATGGTTATTCGACACTTGAATGGCTTATAAAAAGAACAATCTCAAATGATTGGCATGGACAGGAAGCACACATTGTAGCTACTTGCTCGGCACATCCTGCCCACATCCTGTGTGGCGTACAATTAATTTAATTTTTTCCTTGCACTTTTGTTTACATCTTAATAGGTACATATAAGTACATACATACACACATACACTACATCACATCTACATATATTGACTCTTGTTGCTTGAATATCCTTGTCGTACCTTTTTTAGTGTCTATTGTTCCAACTAATTAACCGCAGCATTTAGCCATTAATCAAATAATTTACTTCTTTCACCACTTGCTCGGCATTCATTTACCTCTTCTTCTTTGTTGCACTTACCGCTACAGTTCTAAATTTCGGTTGAGTTTCATGCAGTAACGTTTGTGGAAGCATTATTCTCATCAGCGTTGCCGTTTAGGCTCAATTGGACCAAAATTGGTAGCTTCAGTTTCCTTTGATAGTTTGGTTGGTTTGATGAAGCTTTTGGTAGGCAAAAATGTTTTGAAAATGCTTTCCTTCTGCACTTGACAGATGCCTTTTCATAGTTCGAAAAAATAAATACATCGAGGAAGTACCGGACGGCATCGAACACGCCACCTTCTGAAAGCTAACAAATACAAGAACGCTATTCTGCACGCTCAGCCTCTGCCACTTGAAAAACAAAAATACAGGTATTGCTTTCAAATAACCTCCTCATTTTCGAACGTTTTCCAGATACAAAAATGAACGAAAACTGTAGTCGTTTACAATGCGTTTCTGGATAAAAAAAAAGTTGTCAGTGAAATTTACGTTTCTCTGCTGACTGGGTTACTGCGTTTTCACGTTAAAAAACTGCTTTAAATTTTGTTCACACGTAAGAGTTGTCACAAGTATGAGTTTTCTCCCTTTTCAAAGACATGATTGATCAGCTGTTGAAATTTAACGATAAATTGCCTATCTTGGGAGAAAGATTTTAATTCTTACTGCTAATTTGTGTAGCTAAAAAATCCGTGAATTCATGAAATTTCGTTTTAATGATCGGAAATTTTTTTTGGTAGTTTGGATACTGATTTGGTAGGCATTTTGGTACATAAAAATATATTCTCAAGTGGCAACACTGATTCTCACTGCTTGTTTTGACCAAATCTACTTATTTATTCGTATTACTCGTGTGGCAATGCTTTACAAGTGTGGCGTAAAACAGCAAAAATACATTTTTATTTTTCCCTATTTTTGTACTCTCTCATTTTCATTTCCTGTTGCGCTAATCACTACCTACTGCTGTTTACGTAAATATAGAAAAGTGGTAAATTGGAAATTTTGTAAACAAGCTCTTGAATCCGTCAGCCGGATTACGTTAAAGCGAAATTTTTTAAAGCTACTAGACCAGGCCCTGCCATAGAAAAGCTTAAAAAGAGAAACTATTTACGTATAAGCTGGTGATGAAAATTCCACATCAGCTCAGGGTATAGCTTTGTTGCTCAACGACTTCCATGCTCGTTATGAAACTTCTATTTGCAATTAGAGAGCTCCATGTGTTGGGGTTGACTCTGTAAAATAGTATACTACAGTATCGAAACCGAAGTTTGGCCCACACTGCGCAACGTGTTTAGCTACGTCGACTAAATAAATTTCTCCCAGAACAAAATCGCTACTGTAACAAAATCGTATATAACCCAATTCTTTTCTCAGTGTTTGTTAGTCGCGTTTCCAGTAGATCTAGCTCATCTCTCTTCGGATGAGAGTTTCCAAATCCAGCTTTGCACAAAGCTCAGTTGCTTCCTCAATAAAAAACTGAACAAAAAAATTTTAACCAACTAGAGACAGAATGATATTGGTTACAGTCTTCAACAAAAAGATAACGTTTCGAAGAAGCTCACAAATAAAGAAACACATTTTTTTAAGCACTTAAATCAGTCTGAAAAAAAAACAAGTATGTAACAATTTTTTCGAGAAGACCATAAATATGGATTTTCCAAATAGTTTCTTAAATAATTTTTTGAAAAACATTCCCCTCAGATGACTAAACAGTTTAGGCTTAAAGAATCTGCATGAAAATTAAAAATAATAATTTTTCAACAGAATCGTAATATTGAAATTTTTTATGCTGTTTGTTTTAACTTTTTTCAAAAGATTGGTATAAGAAAAACTTAAATAACTTGACCAAAACTATTCCGATTTAAAATATAAACAGAACCATATTGCTGTGGCGGAGCGATGCCGCCGGGTGATATTCGCAATGTTTCAATTTTGGCAGCGAACTTTTTTCCGATGAATATCTCTGAGCGATTTGAAATTGTGTTGGTATTTACAAAAAAGGGATGTGAATGAGCTTTTCTTTGCAAATAAATAAAAAGTGTGGAAAAAGAGTTTCCACTGATATCGCATGAGTCTAAATCGGATTAGTTTTAGCCCAGTTATTAAAGTTTTTTTTAAACCAATATTTGAAAAAAGTTAAAAAACAGCATTAAAAATCTTATTATGATGATTCCGTTGTAACAATTTTTAAATATTTTTATGCAGATTTTTTAAGCTTAAACGTTTTTGTCAGCTGAGGCGGTTTATTTTTTTTTTAAAGTTCTTTATTTATAAAAAAAAAATCCATTTTCGGAGGTATTTTTAAATGGGTCCAGCTAACGTGAATCTAAATATTTTTCCGAAATATTTTGGTGAACGTCCTCAAGTATAATATATTTCCTAATCCCGGTCACAAGGAAATTACAGAATTTCCTAGGTCTTCTTCTTAGTGTCGTAATATATATAGGGCTTATATCAAAAAAGGGTATGGGATTCAGGACACCACTGCGACTAGAAAGTGGTGATTTTCTCTGTGGAGAATTTAAATTTAAATAGCTTCTAGTGAATTTAATAATTACACTGGTTTTCAGCAAAAATGCTCCGTGGTTGCAATTATAGAATTTCTATGTAGAAAATTCTTCATAAACCGTATTTACAATACTTTTCGATAAGCCTGATAGTTTCTGAGAAATTATTTAATTGATCATTCTAGATTTTTTGTTTTTATGAAAAAATAAATGAGTCAAACTTTCGCAGGAAGTTAATTTAAAAAAAAAAAAAATAACAGTTTCTGTGTAATTTACTTTACTTTTGTTAAAGCCTGTTCCGTTCCAAAAAAAAACAAGCTACTACTTAAGAAAATTTATAGATAAATAAAAATAGGAATTAGTGGTCAAATGGAAATTCGAAAAGATTTTTTGTATGGAAAATGAGCACAAAAGAATATTACTCATACTCCATGTACACAACATAAGATATACATATGTATGTATGTACGAAATTTAGTGAAACCACTATCCGTAGAAAAATCCGAGTTGAATATTTTCATATATACATACATACATATTTGAAATTACAGTGGTTATGCAATCTGCTTAAATGGAGGCGTTTTCGAATATTGCAGTGAAAATGTTGCTAAAAATTCATTACTTACATTTCAAAACACACAAAAGAATCGATATACTCACGAAATTGCGAGCCAAATATAGTAAAACTGCGATTTTAATTTTTCACTCTGACGCCAGGATTTTTTTTCAAAGGACCTTGAATTTTTAAAGATGTGATTAAATCAAACATTTATTTAAAAAAATCAGTGAAATGTAGAATAACAATATGGTTATCAAAAACAAGAAAGTTTTTTTTGGTTTACAAGGACGAAGAGGTATTAAAAATGCGCTTCTAATAAATGTTAGTTAATAAAGTTTGCTGAACGAAATTCGATGAAGAGGTAGTGCTTATATTAGTACTCAAACAATAATATAAAAAAAAATAATACAAATTTTCAAGAATATTTAAGTACAAAATTTGTAAAGGACATTTTCCATGCCCATTCGTCCTTATGCACCAAAAAATTTATTCCGTTATAATTTCCAAGATTTTTTTCTTTTATATGATACCCGTAGTTTTATCCTACATTGCACCAAATTTTTTTTTAATAATTTTTGAAATAATCATATTTTCTTGATTTCAAAGTCTTTTTAAAAATCTTGACGCCAAAGAGAAAAACTAGGTACGTAGTTTTACTATAATTGAACCATAGTTTCGCGAATATATACATTTTTTTGTGTGTAAAATTTACTGTCGGTGTTATCAAATAAAAAATTGTTAATACGTTGTTGTTGTCAATAGGCTACTATTAAATAATTGCAGAACATTGGCTATTAGTTAGAAAGGCTCGGCATGGAAACTAATCCCCCCCAGCCGTTCTGGCAGTATGAATCTGCATCTCGTCAATTCTGATCGCCTGCACGTAAGGGAGCCTGTAGAAGTGGCGACTTGGAAATTAGTCCTTTTCAATCGCCAAGTTAGTGCAGTTCTGGAATTAATCCAATCGCACCGCATGTCCACCGCGTGACATACTTGGAGTTACCGTACTGCTACTCTAGATCTACATATATACACAAACGATGTTATGCCTGAGAAGATGAATTCTAAAAACTGTTAAACAAAAAAGAAGAACAAAGAAATACTTACATGGCGCTTCTTAGAAATGCGTCTGAGCATGCGGCATACAGCGGGGGGTCAGCTCGATAACTCCGCTCTGTGGTACACAGCAACCCCAGCACCATCCGGCTCTGCTTAAACTTGCAGGATATGAAAACACATAACCGCACAGCTTTTGACCAGCCAAATGAATTTAGTCAAAATGAAAACAATGACAGCTGCACCAACGAAAACTAACAGACCAGAAACATTAAAAATAGCACAAAATAAAAGAAAGCTTTAAAAAAACTGGCAACCAAAACCACTTTTCAAGCAACCATTTTCTATTGATTTTTCGTATTCCTTTTAGGGGAGTTATACGCTCGCTCATAGTCTGCATTTATCGCTTAGCGTTGTTGTTGTTGGTGTTGTTGTTGCTTGTGCGTCCATAATTGGGTACTCAGTTCTAATTTAGCAAGCAGTTATTTCAGGCTCATTGCCGGTCATTAGCATTAGTTGTAGGCTACATACATACATACATACATACATACATACATACATATGCATTGTGTTGCTACGGACGAGTTGCAAGGAAGTGAAAAATGCTTAGTTGAGTGAGTGCGTGCGTGGCTTGTGGCACTTGGCTCGAATCGCTGATTGCTGCATGACTCGTGGTGACGCCTTATAAAACATTTATTTTAGTGGACAAGCAAAGGTGAAATGAGAGTAGGTACTATTTGGTAAGGCCGCGGTCGTTGACAAATAAAAAAGTTAGTTGGAGTATGTTTGGTTGTTGTTGTTAAATATTTAGTAATACAACACAAGTGGTTTGAAAATTGTGTAGGCATGTAAGGCAATAGGAAGTTTTTATATAAAAAGGCTACGTTATAAAAGGAAGCATGATTTGAATAAAAATATTATTTGGAAGAATTAATACAAAATGTTTTATTAATAGTGGTTGCGCTGATGTTGTTAATATTACTCAGCAAATACTACAAAAGAACAGGGAAATCATTGTATAATATTTTTATTTAGCTATACATTTTCAAAGTAGTGCAGTCCAGAAAGTGGAGTTCTTAGTGAAATCAGGGCAACAATAACCTAGATTAGTGCTTATTATGCCTACGTAGGCGTTGTTAGGATTGAATTTATACACTTATTTGGTTATACTCGTTTACTGTATGTATAAAGCAAGATTTAGAAGAAAAATTTTTAGTTTTGTCGCACGTAATTTAAATAATTTAATATTTTGAATAGTTACAGCTGCGAAAAGCTGCGAGTCTAGCTCCTTTCGCTCTCTGCGCTCCCCTTAAAATTTATTCCGTAATGCATCCCTGTGCGGAAGTCCGAAAATTGCAAGGGTATGGCTTCGCATAGGCACATTGGCGTCTTTATTTTTATTTTTATTTTTATTTTTATTTTTATTTTTATTTTTATTTTTTAACTACCAACGTCAGTTTCAACTATATCGTCTTTTTGCAAGTTTTATTTCTTATATGTATGTATAGCTTTTCATTTTATTTAAAATTGCCATTTATTGCAACGAACTTGGCGGCCATGCGGCCAATATTTCCGTATCCTGTGAGAAGCCTTATCTATGGCTTTCAGAGTCTTAATAAATACCTTGTTCTTCGTTCGTCTGTGACCAGAACGAGCGCGATCCCATGCAGCTGTGTAGATAATGCCACCTACTATTGGAGAGTGCCTTGCTCGCTCACACATTTGTAGAAAGAAATCGAAGTGGCGGATTTATGATCCGAATCTCCAAGTCCTATTTCCAGCACATTCCTTCGACGAAGGTAAGCTTAGATGGAGCTGGGTTGATCCTGGTGAGCATGATATGGCGTTTGCGTAGATCTCAACCTGGAGATGACAAAGTTTAGATCGACGTCAATTTCCTTGACCTTTGCAAATTGCTCACAGCCTGTTATACGGCCTGAGTCATAGAGTGCTTTTAGCGGCGGCATTCTTAACGTATATGTCTAGTTTTACTTACTCGGAAAAGTAAAAGTAGGAGTCGTCCCCTATAACATACAGACAGCGTTGTGCTAATGATAAAATCAAAGGGTGGTTTACCTATTTCGTTCGTCTGACCGCTGCCCCATAGGCAATGTGTTTCATTGGCGTCGCACCCAATCACAAGCGAGGCTCGATGATGTGTCGAAGATGCTACCAGTTCCCCTACCTCAGGCGGTCTCTCCGCCGTGTGCGATGCATGCGGACGCAATCAACGTGGGATTCCCGTGCTGCGAAGATCTCACAACTGCTAAATAAACTGCTGCCAGAGGGACAAAGAAACGCTCATGGCTTACCAATTGTGCGGGAATAGAAAAATTCGTGCCCGAGGATTCTTAGGCCCATGACGGTCAAATTCAAATGGAGGGCTCTTGCATAATAGCAGGGCTGTAGTAATCCTCCCCTCAGAAAGACTATCAGATTGTCTGAAGCGCATTGAGAATGATTCAGGTTAATCCTTATGGCCCTGCTCGTTACTAATTATGTTTCGCTTGTACTTGGGCCGAATAGACTACTGGAGTCCTCGCCCACCACCATCTGCAACGTGGCCTCGCTGCAAGTCGGGTTTGGATACAGTTCTACCATTCGTTCATACTACGGAGCGCGGTTCCAAGTCTTCGTGGCCATCGTTTATGCCTTGAAAAAATTGTGTATCTCACGCCGAAGTGGATTCTGCAGCACAGCTGCTCTATGAATTTCGTCGATTCTGCAGTGATGAGAAACAGCACGTGTTGTCTTATTGCTTAAGTGTCCTCAAACTTCAAGACACTACAGTATGTCGCAGGGACTCGAGGGTTCATTATGGCCATGTGCTCAAAAAGCTTTGCCATTTCCAATGGGCCGGGCATGAGGTCTCGTCGGAATGTCCTTTGTTGGGATTAGTTTGTGCTTAAAGGCCGAACCGAGGTATCGCACCCTCGTTGTTGGCTAAGGTACTCTCCATCGCCAAACCCGAAATACGGACATCGTTCTCAGGAGACTTATCGAGGACTGGTTTGCCGCAATAAGGCCATTCGGCTACGAGTTCGACACTCAAGTGGTCTTTGATTATATTGTTATAATTCTGTGGGCAGTACGCTACGGGTTGGGATACGCCCTTCGCATCTTTGCTTCTTTTCAAAGCTTTGGAGGTGTCGTTTGTCCATCTTACCCGCCCCATGCGAGACTTAGCGGTCTTGCTACTCTTAAAAGCGGTAACGATGGTCTCGTATTTTTGTCAGTCGTTGATATAACGCACGATGAGGATGGTCTTCCCCTGATTCTACGCAATCTTTTTTAATATAAATTGAGCCTTCCTGTTCGTTATGGCATTTGCCGATGTCGGAAGAGGGTATTTTTGGGGAAGATGGTAATTTTGCGGTACTGGTGTGCGGCCTACACGCCTTCGTTGACTCGCAGCTGTCGATGATGATTGTGTGCACTGAGCATGTTCCCCTCTGTCGAGCACCCAGTGCGTTGGCTCGCACCGGTTTTGTAAATCCGTGCGGGGCTGTTGTTAGCTTTATTAAGGCTGGCACTGTCTGAGGTCGTCTCCCGGGTGGATCGGAGCAGAACGTCCCCGTCAAGTTGGTATTCGAGAGAGCAATCCTCTTCCTCGGCAGGTCCAAGACTTCGGCGACTTTAGGCATTCAGAATCATCCCCTTTACTCTGCAAGGAGAAGTCGGACAGGATAGCGCCCCTCACCTTTGGCAAGGACACTGTTACTACCGCAGGTGGCCCGGTGTCGAGTGGGCTCCGCGGGTATACAGCCCAGAAAGAAATTCAGTTTATCGCGCACATAAATGCATATTAAAACTCAACAACTTTGCTACAGTAATTTGGTGTGAGCACCTGATCTAATAGCTACAAAGCTATTTTAAACTTTTACTTTGAGCTGAGAATCCATTAATTTTTTCCGCCTCAACTTTTTTTAATGCGTTCAACTTTACTTTGCCAACGTTGCCACACTCATTACACTTTGACTGGAAAAATTTAATTGAAGTCTAAAGTTGCAAAGGGTTGTGCTGCTATCAACAAAAAGACAAAAAAAAAACACACGAAACCTCAGAGTAAAGACATACATATGTATGTTCTCACAATCAGATATGGTGCCTATGTATGTACCTTTGTAGAAGTATCTTGCTGCAAGCATATGCGGCAAAGTGTGAGTATGTGCGTGCTAAATAAATGCCTTGGCTAATTGTGTGAAATCAGCTTGGCATAAATGTCAACATTTTCGAAAAGTTTAAATTTTTTTGCTCAAATCTACTTGTCGGCGAGTTCAAAGCAAAAAGTTCTTAAAAGTACTAGGCACTTAGCGATGTATATAAGTTGGTGAATGCATTCCCTTTAAATAGAAAATTTTGTTAAAAGCGAAAGGAAAGGACTGTAGTAACTCCTGCTAAGTGATTAGATTGCGGTAGGCATGTAAATTCGTTTCATGCAGATAGGATAGTAGGAAATACGGATTATTGGTTTTGCGGCTATTTTTGTTCATACTTGCTCGCTTGCACTTTCTGACATTTTTACACATACATATGTATATGTACCTACCTTAGGGAGGTCCAAAAATGCATGTGAAAAAAGGAAAGTCAGAATTTGTTTGCTCTCACCCCCTAGGATTCCTATATACCGAAAATAATATACCCCCACTTTTTTTATTTTGAAAGCAAAAATATTTAGAGGTCGCTCAAAGCGCTTAAAGATTGTCATGTATTTTATATGGGAAAAAATAACTTTTCGTAGATATGGTATAAAATTCTTAAAAATCAATATTTTTCGATCGGCAAACTCTGTTTCTCTGCAGAAGATTTCCAATATTTATTTAAAGGTCCGCCAAAAACCCCCAAAAACCCCGAAAAATGCAAGGAGGGGACCAATAAAAATTGTTAGTATTAAAAAATGGTTAAATAAAACAACTGGGTATTACCACTGAAAGTCTCCTGAAGAGAACCTTACTTTTCCGATCAAAAATATTGATTTTCAAAAATTCTATACCATTTCCAGGGAAAGTTGTTTTTTTCCACATAAATAAAATACATTTCAAATTTTGAAAACTTTGATTTGTTGTTTTTCTTCAAAAGCCTATAGCTTAGGAGCATTATATGGTGTAATCTTGGCCAATGATAGGGTTTCTTCAAAATTGAATGCTCTATAAAAGTGTCCATTGCGAGTAACTCTACCTCCCACCAGCGAATTAGTATGGGTCACTAAACCCAATTTTTTCATGAAATTCTCGTTTTTTTCGCCCTTGAGTGCAAAAGTAAAAAAAAAATTATAATTTTTGAATATTTTATTAAAAATATCCTGGCCACGATTTTTCAGCCAACCCACGCGCGAATTATTTCCTAAAACGTTAAATTTCATATAAAATAGATTTCTTCCATTAAACAGATTGGTGAAGGTCGTGCTTTGCTCGGATCTTCTACCATAATATCTCAAGTGGCAAAAGGGTCTTTTGTGCCTCTCTTATTAAGTCCAAAAATTCCGAGTTAATATTGTTTTGAATGTAGATACATATTTATAAAGAAACTAATTTTTTCAAATTACAAACAAATTTGAGTTCAGATTTTTATGGCAAATAGACATATATAAATGCATACATACATAGGTACTATGCGGTCTTTGAATATTTTTTGAGCACAGTATGAAAAAATGACATAAATTGAATTAATAAACCTTTGAAGATATATTATTATAAGTTGCATTTCCAGAAGAAAGTCGAAATTTTTCGTACTTCCGAAAAACCTTTAAAACAATATTAACTAACACCCAAATTCGCAAAAAAATATATAAGACTTTAAATGCTTTATAAATAAATTTCAATAAATAAAATAACATAAATTAGAGATATACATTATTAATTATTTTTGAGTTCATGAAGGATTTTCTTCAGCACAATTTTGTCGTATGTCACAAATTTTGTGGGAAAGTTGTATGAAATAGTACGTGATACAAATTTGTACTAATTAAACGATGAAACTTTACTCAATATCTCGGAAACTAAATAAGATATCCAGAGTATAACTGCATTTTGAACCCAATTTGCAGCAACTCTCACCTATGGCATTTATTTATCCGGGCGACGACGCACAGTATTTCGACTATATGGAGGCAGGTGGAAATAATAGTAAACCAGCAACAATTTCACTGAAACTTGACATGTGCTCTAGGTTTACTTAGAAATAGGGAATTATGAAATTTGGTAAAGATGGAATGATTGCCACGCCTTCTACTCTTGTGGGCGGAAAAATTAAATTTCATCCTATTTCGATGAAATTTAGTTTGCGCTCACTTTTTTTTATTAGAAAAACCTAAATATGAAATATGGGAAAGATTGGATCACTATAACTCACTATAAATCACAAAAAATGTGGGCTCAGTCGTTAAATGTGATGGAATTTTGGTAAATTTTTGTTTCCTGCTTTTCACTCTCAGAAAACAAAGGTTATACTCCAATGTTTGGTGAGATTTTTTCATAGTTCGAAAAATTCTTTTCGCGAAATTATGAAAAAAGGTTGAAAATGAAGAATTTAGAAAATCAAAAATTACATATATTTGCAAAGTCTCGCGCAAAGATCAAATTATATATTCTAAAATTACATAAAACTCTCTAAAACATTTGTCTAATTTCAAGACCTGACGGACCGGTATTCAAACTTTTTTACTAATAATCTTTAGCGTCTACATTTTAAAGCAAATTTTTTGGTAAGCAAATAGGAGAGTACCAAATAAATGATAAATACCTTCATCTGAATATTCCACGATATTTAAATAATGGATTATGGTTGAAAAAGAAACATTTTCTTTAATGGGCTAATCGCCAAAGGCAACTTAACCGATTACTCGGTATCGCACCGATTCCCGCATTTCTTTGGAAATGTATCGTTCATGAAGAAGGGGAGTGAGTAAATAATGTGAAATTTGGTACTTGTGACTTTTACTTTTTCCTCTCTAAGTCCAACTGGTGTGGTTTTATCAACTGTCCCCATGACTTTTTTCTATCTGCCTCCATATAGTCGAAACACTGTGTGTCGCAACGAGCCTACATTTTTTTCCACTAAAAGTGAACCTAAATTTGATAATAAAATTTTCATGGAAATTCGTGTATTTGAAATTATAATTTCCGAAAAATTTATTATTTTTCTTTCGCGCACGATATCCTCTTTTCCAACGCACAATATGTGTCTATTTTTTTTTTTTTTTGTTTTTAGAGTCAACAAAGGCAACAGCTTTACCAAGACGAGAATATTCACATAGAATTCCGGAAATTTATCCAACAAACAAAGCTTATTATAACATAAATTATTGTACCTACTTGCCACTTAAAGTGTTGCAATAACTAAAATAATATGTGTGTGGGTTTTATTTAGTCTGGTTGTGTATGCGAATGAGTAGCTAAGATATGTTGACATATTCATACGCGAGAGAACACAAACCAAAACTTGCAAAAAATAAAAACAACGCAACACAAACAAGCACAAAAACAAAAAGGATGCTTTGTAAGCAAACCCAGGCAGAGCGTAAAGCACCAAAGTTGCTGGCAAAAGTCCTCGCGTCGGGAAGTGTATGTAGAAAAAAATGGAGGAACAAGTCATACTTACATATACACACACTCGGCGAGTGTCGAAAGTGTGTGCGCCGTGCACCATGGCGCTGCTATCGGCGTTGCCTCTTTTGTTCTCACCGCCACACAGTTTTCGCCGCCCCACCCATGCTCGCTCGTTGGCTGTTACAAAATTTTTCAAGTATAATTCATCCTTGCGCACATACTTAATTAAATGCCATCAAAAACTTATGCGAACAATTTTGTTTTTGTGGACATGCATACTTATGAACATACTTACATACGTACATAATTACACATGCACTATGGCTACTGGCTATGGCTAAAATTTCCTTGTTGCTCTTTGCCGTATTTATAGGATAGCATTAAGTCAGTGTTTGACTGCTGCTACTTTTTGTGGTTGTTGCTGATGCTGGTGTTATTTTGATTTTGTGCTTAATTTGAATTGTTTTTTGGAGTTTCATTTAAACAAAAAAGAGAAACAAAACTAAAAAAAAAAAAATGAAAAAATTTCTCAGCACAAATAGGAAATGGAAACTGCTTCGAAGATGAAGTGCATTGCAGCTGCAGTGGGTTGGTGCTGCTAACTTTTCCCGTCAACACATGTGCAGTGAGCCGAAAAAAACTGCCACAATGGATGGAAAATATATGTATACATATTTTAATGAGTGTTTAAGTAAATGCTCACATAGCCATGTGTGGCATTATGTGTGACTTGCAACGTATGCTGTCTAACAGCAGTTGCTAGTGAGCCGCCGTGAGGGAGGAATAAATGGCTGCGCTTGGCGAGCTAGGCAAAACTGAGAAACGTTTTCTTTAGCGTCGGCGAAATAAAACACTGCAAGAAGAAACTTTATTGCTAATAGTAAACTCAAATTCAATAAAATGGTCCAAAGTTTCGTTCCATCAGAAAATTAAAAAAATTATAAGATTACGTAGTTTCTATAGACAGGTTTAAGGTCTAGCACATTATACAACCAGCACCATATACATAAATCCACATTTCAAACTTTGTACAAAAATTATTAAAATTAAAAAAATAAATTAAACAAATTCAAAAAGTTGCGTATGCAGTTATTTAGCCCATTTAATTTTAGTTAACAAAGTGCAAGTATGAGCAAGCTATGACTTACTATTGATTTTTGGAAATTTTTTTTTGTTGAAGGTGTCGCACATTTTTTCCATATAAAAAAATTTTCGAACATTATTTTATTTGGAAAAAATAAGCGACAACTTCAACAAAAAAAAAAAAGGTCTCAAAATCAATGGTCAGTACTTTGTTATACTGGAATTGAATGCGCTAAAAAACTGCGCACTCAACTTTTTTCTAAAGAATATAAATAAAAAAATATTTGGATTAAAATTTGCACAATTTTATTTAATTTGGCATCAGGTTTGGAACTCTGAGTTTTGGGGCATTTGTTGTAGAATTAACCATATTTTAATAAAAAATTAGCGAAAAAGGAAATATTAAAAAAATAGTTGCCGGTATTGTAAAAAATTCGCTATACCTAAACTTTATTGACTGACTGTATGTTTGTCCACATAACACATTACAAATCTACATACGTATGTACATAAATAAACATAAGCAACACTTAGAAATTAAATGTAGCACAACTTTAAAACAATAGAATAGCTACCGGATGTAACTGCGGAAGAAATTTAGCACTTATTTCCATTAAAAATGATAACGTAATAAAGTTAGTAATTTCAAGTAGAACGAAAGAGCTTTTATAGTGCAATTATTCGCATATGTAAAAAGGGCCGCTGTGCGTACTACCACTCCGCAGGGCCAAAAGAAAAGAAAAAGTTTTTTCTAACTAATAGCATCCAGCCACTTGGTAGGCAATGGCGAGCCTCCGCGAGTGTATCTCTGCCATGAACAGTTTCTCATAAAAATACAAGACACATGCAACAAATCGGAGGAGAAGTTCGTTGATATAATTAAAATTACAAAATTAATATAATAGCACCAGCTACCATGGCTATCGGCTTAGTCAAAGGATAATATATATAAACGTAATGTGTATTTATATTACATGAAAGATGTTTAAAGATTGAAGAAAGTTAAACATTAATATGATATTTGATGCAGATGGGATGGAGAGGGACATTGAGCGGGTGTGCGTCTTCGAACGTTTTTGTGCGTATAGCGGCAATACCTGAGCAATGCAGTACAATGTGACGTGTGGTTAAATTGGCAGTGTTGCCGAAGGAGCATGTGGGCTGAGGACTTGTGGGCTTGTAAGAAGGTGTTCGTGTGTGAGGTGAGCATGTCCTAGTCTTAGGCGAACGTAACATCTATTCATCCATGTTGTTGTCGTAGCAGGTAGTGTTATTGACATGCCACTAGGATTCACCTCTTTATATTCATGTTGATACTGTTGCCAGTTCAGGTGAAGGTGAGACTTCAAAGCAGTAGAAGTACGTCGTTTTAATTGATGAAATGCCAAATGGATTGAAGGTGTGTAGGCAAAAATTTAAAGCAAACTTCGCAGCTTTGTCAGCATACTCGTTACCAGCTATACCTGCATGTCCAGGGATCCGCATTAACTTTGTATTTGGTGCTAATTTAATGAGCAGTTGTTGATGATGGTATATTGGACCTATTGCATAGTGAATGTTTCTTGAAGCTTCGAAGACTGATTGGCTGTCAGTGCAAATAATGACTTTCTTGTTCCCTTCTTTTCCTAAATGCAGGGCCGAAATGATACCTTGTAATTCAGCTTCAAAAATGCTGGCGTACTGTGGTAGCAAGCCGTGAGATAGAGTTAAACCGGTATCATTTGTAATAGCGAATGCAACTCCGTTGTTCTGTTTGGTCCCATCTGTAAAGATTAGATTCCACCCACTTTGCACAAGAGGCGTAACTATGTTCAAAAATGATTGTTGGTATGAAGCGTTGCTAGTGTTCTCCTTCCGAAGAAACGTCAACTCATCAATGAAACTACTTTTGTCTATGATCCATGGAGGAAGTTTGGTGTTGGGGATTTTCATGGGGACCATCTCCAGGTTTAAGAGGTCAGCGAGAGCTTTTATCTCACATAGTGCTGATTTGTGTGAGAGTGCCCTTTTTCTTCTCATCAATCGCTTGACTTCGTGGTTAAGAATGTGTGTAGAGTTGCAGAACAACTTATAAATGATACGACTTCGAAGGAATTTTATACGATCTTCCAATGATTGAAAGCCACTTTCTGCCAGTAAATTTGTGATAGGTGTTGTTCTAAACGCACGTAAACTTCGAAGGTATCGCTGCGTGAAACGGTGCTTTAATTTTATTTGACGTAGTCGTATTGCGTTTTCCATATAACGGAATACCATAGTCAATTTTGCTTGGTATTATTGATTTAGTTATATTAAGTATAGTATGTATAAAACTTTTCTTCATTAATGTTACTTACGACGAATACTAAAGAAAGCGTTTCCTCAAGAAATAATTTACATATCGATGGCTGGTGGTGGAAGATCGACTTATCTCGGCAGCCAGTTCGAAAACGCTTTATCTCAGAAAATTGTCCAACAACGCCCTATTTCAGAATTTGGTTAAATAACACCCTATTTCAGCTGAAAATATATTGAAAATGTGCTCAGATAGGGCGAATCGACAGCTGAGTTATGCCGTTTTTGAACCGCATTCTGAGATAGGACGTTTTTCCATCAAATTCTAAAATAGGGCGTTGTCCTACGAAGAGTGTGAAATAGGGCGGTGTTGAAAAACTTTATGGGATAGAGCATTTTCGAACTGGCTGCCAAGATAGGCCGATATTCCTTTCAGCCATCGATATATATATTGTACAAGTCTTATTTAAATAAGCATTCTTAATTATTACGTCTTACATATCCTTTTATTTCTATTCTTTCAGGTATGTTAACTTCTTACATCAATAATATGTACAAAACAGGTATGTAATAAAAAAAATATGTATGCAGACCATAAAAAATGGTAGTCGGCACCATTTTTGCGGATCTAGCGAAGCCGCTTAGCCTAAGTCCGTTATCGCGCCCTTGGCTGTAGAGGCTAAGTTCTCCAACCTTTGGATCGTAGATAACTTTCTTGCCCACCCAAGTGTTGGAATCACTAAGTCTAGATTTGAATATCCTTATCGACAAATTTGTGTTTTTTGTTCTAAACGCAAATGTTTCGATTCAAAAATTAAAATACAGACTAAAAATTGTATGTCTCCGTTTATTTGTTGTAGATAATATGACCGTGCAGTTCTCCATTAATAACTGCTTTTTTATATTGTTTTAAACTGAATATTTTATTGCCGTTGGTATATTTGAATATCAGATTATTCATACTAATTAAAAGTTATCACGTTTGCATCACTGAACGATTATCAGCGGTTAATAAAATCAGCTGCTGTGCGCAAAAATGCATGCATATACAATATACTTACAATATACATATATTGTTTACGTACATACATGTATGTATGCAAGGTAGGGTGGAGCAATAAAATAAAAAAACAATTTCGATTTCGAATATCGAATAGCGAGTGTGGAAAATAACCGCTTCACCAATTTCTCCCAAACTTTACGCTGTTGTTCATCTTGGTACAGCATACCAAACGGCTGAAAATTTTTAAAATCGGACAAAATAACCACGCCCGCTTCCTATATAACGTTTATTTTGAGATATACGAAATCTTCGATAAATCAGTGGACCATCAAAATTGACGTATGCAACAATTTTTGAGCAAAAAAGTACGTTTATAATAAAATTTTGGAAAATGATTGAAATTGTACATAAAGTACGTCCACTTTGCATATAACGGTTAGTGGACACCTAATGTAGCAGTATGCAGGTCTGACTTTTTACGGCCATCGCCCCATACAATAGGCTTTTTTCGAACAAATATACAATAATAGTAGTTCACGTAAACAGGTTAAAGTTAGATTTAAGCTAACATCACTTACTGCACGGATGTGCTTACACTTTTATACATACATATATACAAATACCTGCTACATATGTATGCTCTCTAATCTACCGAATACCGAAATTAAACATAAAATAATTCAATGTGCATATAAATTTAATGCGTCATAAAATATGAAACCTTTAAGGGGGTGCGCCAGCACCCTGGTCGGTAAACGGTTAACGCTTGAGAAGAATGAGCGAAAATGCTAAGACTGAGTTGGACTGGAATTTCAAGAATAATGAGTGCCGTTAACGGCTAAAAAGAGAGGCGGGGGGCAAAAATATGTGGAATTCCAGAATTAATAAGCTGCCCTTTCGCCATTTCACTTTTAATTTATATCGGCTAGGCACACACAGGCCAGGTAAGCAACAAGGGCGATTTCAATGGGCGTTATACATACATACATATGTATTGATGTACATATGTATATACAGTGCCCTTTGTACTTTGTTAGTAGAAAAGCGTGGCGTAAATAATTTTTGAAAACTTTATTTATCTGCGCAATAAAAACGTTTCCTTTTTTTTTCGCCCACCACAGCGCGGCGACGACGCACACTGTAACATTCCCATTTAGTGAGTGGCCAAAAGTAGAAGGTGTTGTTGCAGATTAATGAAATTTTGCAACTAGTCCACCTCCCATAGAACTGGAAAATAAAAACATTGGTTTCATATACGAAATTTAGTCCGATTGCCTCAAATTTTAATATGTGTGCAAGATTTGATGATATCTTTAACATGCATACAAATTTTTTAAGTTTTTGCACTGCCACACCCACCTGCCATATAATCCACATATATAGAATACACGTTTATCTAGAAAAGTTCTACTGATTTTGATAAATTTTTTTATACTCACGTGTTTTGGTAATATAATTGAAATTTTCCCACTGTCACACTCACCTCTAATGACGAAATTCTATAAATTTTAGATGTTTTTTTTTATTTTGCTGATATTTTAGAATCGAGCACAAAAAAAGGCCAATCAAAAGGCGAAATTTTTTGGGAGAAAAAAAAAAAAAAACATGAGTGAATATTATATATTTGGAACTCTCAACTTTGAATAACTAAAAAAAAAATAGCATAAATAAAAATGTTTGAAAATTATTTCGGTTATGTTCATATCCGTAAGTACTCGATTATTTACCGACGATTGGCATTAAAGTGTTTGCGAATTCGCAACATCATTTTTACTATTTTTGATCACACTTGTTACACTGTGCGGCGGCGCCATACAAATCTAAACTCCCGTGTCAACAGGCAATTATACTAAAAGCTTCAAGGTGCAGCGCGGCGAATGCTGCCGCTGGCATTGGCGCTTGCGATATTTTGCCAATGCGCTATTTTGTTTGCGGACAAACTATCCGCCACTTGTTTGATTTTCACGACATATGTCTTTATATATATATATGTATGTATATACACATACATACATACATATGCAGCTTTGCGATAGTGGCACTGTGTGTGTGAATGCATGAGAGCGTAAACGTAGCTATGGTTAATGTATCGTAGGCACTTAAGCTCGCATGAAACAATTTCTATTTATTAAACCGGAGAAAATTAACTAAATATGTATGCATGTATGCATGTGTGTGGATGGAAAAGTGGCAAATTCTTTGCGACATTTTTTCTGACCGTCCTCATTTCTCCCCTCATCCAATTGGTGGCAGTCTAGTCTGCAATCAGCAAAGCGCTGATAATAAAATCCCCAAGCGGTAATAGAATTAATAGCCATAGTAAATGGATAAATTACCATGATATGGGAGGAAGATGGAATGAAAATGTAGGCAAGGAAATAACTATTTAATAAAAAAGTTTTTGGAACAGCTTTGATGACTCAGCACAGTATTTGTATGGTCTTGTTCATATTTTTCACATTTCACATTTTCGAGTTTTAAAGCATTTAAAGATTTATTCATTTTGGTTTTTTTATACATATATGTAAATTTGCATTCCGAAAAAAGTCAGATAAATATGGTTCTCTCCACACATGATTTGGTAACTAAATACATATATCGAAATAATGGAACTAGAAGCAAATCATGTGTTGATAGAAACATATTAATTTGACGTAACTAAACTCTTTTCTCAGTGTGGTCGTTAGTATTTATGAATATTTCAGTCGAGCTCAAACTAGGACTGCGACTGTCCGCATATTCGAATAGCCGGATATCCATGCAGATTGTCGTTAGATATCGTTTTGATAACGAAAAATACCGTTATTCGGATAGCTGAATATTATCTTAGCTTCCAGAGTAACCGGATTTTTCATTTAGGTATCCAGATATTCGAATATTCGGTTTATCCGGATAGTTGAAATATCCGGATGAAGTTAACAGCCCTAGCTTAAACCGATTCGATAGCTCTAATAGTTCCACAATGTTGCGATTTGAAGCATTTACTTTGGCAAACCATAGCTTTAACTTAACCGCAGCTGTCCCTGCGAGAGAACTGTCTTGGTATCGACTTGCTAAAAATTCTCGATGGCGGTTTAAATATTTACGGCGTCTAAGCCAACTGTAAATTAGATTCTGCCTTAAAATTTTTGTGTCTTTGGAGAACCCAACACTAAGAAAGGAGAAACTAGCAGATGTTTTTTGATTTAAAAATTAAAAATGGTGGATCCAATATGGCGACAACAAAAAAAATAAAATATTTTTCATTCGCTTAAAACTTTACAATCTGGGGTCTTTGAAAGTCACTAGCAACGAATCTAAAAACATATTTTAGAAATTCAAAATGGCGGGTCGTTTTATCACGGAAAAGTTAAAATAGAACGAGCGTACTTAAATTAAAATTTTGTAAGGCGAATTACGTATTCAATTCAAAGGGTACGGTGGGGTGCCGTGGTAAAACTGTATTACTCAGGCAAGGTGAGAATGTTACTCATACGCCATGTACGTACTTTTGATTTATGATCTCGTTAAGCAATAGAAAAAGATGGGTATTTGAAAGGACCTTCATTCAACCAACTTCAACAATCATTCACGCACTCAGACCACAGTTTTATTTTTTTAAGCCGAAATGCATATACGCTGCAGGAAAATATCCAGAGTCAGCGGTTGAAATCCCCACCTCTAACTCGCCAATGAGGCCATGAAGGTAGTTGTGCTGTTTGTGTGACACAAAGCCGTATGTATAGAAACCGACCTTACGTTCGAACTCAATTTTGAGTCCACTATTTCCTCACACTTGGGATGAACTCAATTCCTAAAACTACCAAAGCAATGCACCTCGAGCATGCTATTGCCGAACCAGTGATGGCCAAGCTAACTTAAACCAAAGAGAATAATGTTTAACGCTTAAACTTCCGTAAAGAATTCTATATAAAATTCACCATCTTATTTATTTAAATATTTCGAGGTTTAGTAATTTTATATATCCTTAGCCAAAGGGTAAGCCTATTGTAGACACTTTTTAAGCGCCACGTAGTCTTTACTAACAAATTTCTACGGCCACTCTGAAAGATTTAAGGAAAGTAGAAAAAACTGGCTATTCAATTTTTTGTCTTATATTATTATTATTTTGCCCATATACCCGTCTGGTTTTCGCTTCCACTTATTGACAGCGCGCTAAAAATAGGCAGTCAAGCAACTAAAACGAATCATAGCTGTCAATTGCAAAAAAAAAATAGACCACCGCAAACAGGTGCATGGCCTAACCGTATTTGTAAGCGATTATGTTGCCATTCAAAAATGCTCCAATTACTACGGAAATTCAATTCGCCTATTCATATAAAATAAATTGCGGCAGATGCGAATGGCGGTGGGAGTCACACAGAGCGAAAATAACTAGTTAATTGCGCTGAGTCAAGAAACCGCCTTGCACATAAACAACAACTACAAATATACACAATTTGCGCTGACAATGACTGTGCCCACAGAGTACTCAAGTGACTCATACGCCTCGTTGACCGCTCACCCAACCACGTCAGTAATTTATTTGTCTCGCCCATCGAAAGCCATGCGCTGCCGTCGTCAGACTTGGCTGTCAACGCATTAATAGTATTAATAATAGAACTGCTTGTGAGCCACTTCAGACGAAGTTGATTATATTGATAGCAAATTCCATAGTTTGCGGTTTGTGGACTTTACGTGGGTGGGGGAAGAAGTCGTAAGTGGCAAATAATTATAATGAATGCTATGAATGACAGTAAGACTGAAATGCAGTGATGTGCTTAAAAGCCGCAAAAATAATCGTCGGCTGTGCGTCGCACCGCGCGCCAAAACTTTGCTAGCCAAATTGGCACTAAGCCATACCTACATACATACATATGTATATAACCTATATAACTCCAGCAAGTACATATAAAAGGCGGCGTTGAATTTAAACCTTTTTTTGCGTGGACTTAACTGTCATTAGAGACATACGATGGTCATCAATAATTCCCATCATGTGCGTGTCCCACTTTTGACAGCTCACATTGTGAGCCATCCGGTGCGCCGATCGCCTGGGTACATAGCCTAGACTTTCTGTGTAAAATTCTGGTAAGCGAACTGATGAAGAATAGAAAAGTTGTAAATGGGGCAAGTAGTGGCGGTGGCTTATCGAGTGCATTGACCATTGTTGAACCCCCCACAAAAAAAAAGACGGTTATCAAAGATTGCTGCAAATGTTCGCTTGAGAGTTTGCTTTATAATTGACCTTTTTACAATTGAGCGAACACCCTAATAGAAAATTGTTTACAACACCTCAGCTTACTTAAAAAAGAAAATTGTGGGCAAATTGATTTTTCTTCCGAGAAAGGACTGACACACACACACACACACACACACACACACACCGAATGTCAGCTGACGTTTATGGCTACTGCAATTTAAGTTTTTTTCCTGCTTTGGTTATCGGTTTTCCATTCGTGTGCATACTAAGTATGGGGGTTTCTGGTATTTTATCTGCCTGAAATCTTTAACACAACGTGGCTTTAGGACTTTAGAGCAGCTTCACCTATTTGCCAAAGAAAAAAAATATAGTGAATCAATGAAAATGCTTGCACTCATGAAATTTATTTGCACTTTCGTTGTGAGAAAACCTGTAAGAATATTTTTAGCGACTTGTAGCATAAAGTAGCCACTAACAAGCCACACATACTTAGATATAAGGCTATATGTATGTGCATTAGGGTGGTATAAAAATGAAAATTTTTATGCTCTCACCGCCTAGGATTTTTCTATACAGAAGAAATTTACCACTTTTTTATTTTGAAATCAAAAAGTATTTATATTTCAAAATTTTCCATATATTATATATGAAAAAAACACTTTTCGTAGAAATGGTATAGAATTCGTGAAAGTTAATATTTTCTGATCAGAAAACTGTATTTCTCTTAAAGAGATTCCCGGTCATAATACCCAATTATTTATTTAACCATTTTTTCTTAGTAACTTTATTTTATAGATCCGCCAAAAAATAAAAAAAATCTTTAGTATTAAAAGACTGGTTAAACAAATAATTGGGTATTGTTGTAGGAAGTCTGTTGAAGAGAACCAGAGTCTTCCTATCGAAAAATATTGATTTTCAAGAATTCCAAACCATTTCTACGAAAAGTTGTTTTTTTTCATGTAAAAATACATGGAAACTTTTAAGCGCTTTGTGCGACTTCTAAATATTTTTTGATTTCAAAGTGAAAGAATGGGGATACATTTTTTTCGATATAGAACAATCCTACGGGGTGAGAGCATTAAAATTCCGACTTAACTTATTTTGGACCACCCTAATTTAGGTACATACATATGCAGCATAGTAATGCCGGCTGTGATTGCCTAACAGAAGCACATAAATTTCGTATCAACGAGCTGGAATTGGTGCAAGGCGAAAGCGCGGCAATGTGGAGCACTGAGATATACATATGTACATACATAAATAGAAACCTAAGGAGACAAGTAGACTGAAGTGCTGCGCGCGCGACCTGAATGCTATAGAGCGTTGTGTTGAAGCCGAAGTGCGAAGTAAAATGTTAGAAATTGTCATACAGTGGGAATAGGATGTTGAAGTTTTCACAAATCAAGTTAAATTCTACTAATCGTAAGCGATATTGCTAACAAATCTATCAAATGATCCGGCGTCAATGAACAAGCGTGAATTTCAGCCGAGATGTAATTGCCAATGAAATGAGGTGTACATATACTTACATTTTTTTTCGTATTTAAATATTGTATAAGGTTGTAGATACTGTTTGTTAAAAAAGGAGATGCCAGATCGAAATAAAAATAATCGATGTAGAAAGAAATTGTGAAAAATTTATTGATCTCCCGAGAAGAAATTGCAAACATTATTGCAAGTAGTTTTTAAATCATGCATTGCTCATAACGGTTTCAATATCGAGATTTATCCAAAAGTTATCAGGTAGCTAACAATAAATACTTAAAAAAATTAGATACGGGTTTCTATATTTATTAGACAACGAGATCAGCATTCCACAGAAACTTCATAAATTCATAGCTCTACTTAGCAAAATGGATTACAAGTTTTTCTTTGAAATATTTTAACTTTTATTTGATCACAAAAGAGAACAAATTTTATATTTTATTTCAAAATGAACCACTATTTTAATACTCGTAATTTTTTCATAAAATGTTAAAACTTATACACTGCTGGTCATTTGTATATTTGTTATTTTTAGCCGACTTCCAAAAGAGGAAGAGGTTATCAGTTCGTCGGAATAGTTTTTTTTTATATATGTTACCGCATTCGATTTTTTTTTTTTTGCATCGGAAAGGTAGTGTCTCAGAGGTGGTCCCTAATCTGGTTTAAAGCCGATCATTGGATCATGAAAAAATAACGGTACTCCTAAATTTTTATATGAGAATTGAAGTCGGTTTTATTATTTGCTTAAAAATTACTTGTTTAAACGTCTAACACACGTTTTGTACATTAAAGAATTCCCTTAGAGATAATCGAATAAAAATGTTGCCCAAAATGTTCAATATTCACTATATAGTTCAATGTTACTACAGATACAGAGAGCGAAGCGTTGATGAGTTAAAACTCGTGTGAAAAAATACTCACTCAAAGTAAACATTTTTCAAAAACCAAATATAGTTAAACTTCATTTTTAAGTTTTTCGATGACGTTAGTACATTTTTAAAAGGACTTTGAAATTTCCAAGACATGATTAATAAAAAATAAATTCAAAGTTCAGTGAAACGTAGAACAAAAATAAGGAGAGTTTAAAGAAAATAAAGTTTTTTGATTAACAAGGACGTATAGGTATTGAAAATAACTTTTAAATTAATTTTATTTTTTATGTTAATAATAGTATAAAAGGACGAAATTCGGAATTGTGGCCGAGTGTACATATATTAGTCATTTAAATATAATTTTTATTTTTTTTAACAAATATTGCAAATGTTAAAGAATACAATTTTTAGAGGACATTTCGAACGAACATTAAAAAAAAAACGAAAATAAATATATCTTTTTTGCCTGCTTCGCTATTTTATTTTGCCCTTTTTGCAGGTTTTTAGGTCGTAAAAAGCCGTTCTCTTGTAATAAGGTTTCCGATTTCGTCTCTGCTGAACACATTACTGTTTTCCAGCTTGGTTTGCATTTTATTCATTAACATAGGCGATTGATTTTATTTTAGAAACTAGTTTTTTTGGTTCCAGTTGATCACAATGCACTATCAAAGCAAAAAATAGGATTTTTCCCACTGTTCGACATCGGTTGGCCGTGTGCACAGTGAACACTGCGACGACCAGCATGTAGCCACATTGTTGTCATTGCACTTTGCAAACTTCTTCAAAATGTCGGCACGCTAGCCCGACAACATTCATACCTACCGTCTTCAATTTGCGGTCGTCTCTGTTGCATTAGCTCACGTTATTAATGTTGCATCGCGTACGGAAGTGACAACGTGTAATGTGCAGCTATTTGCTGTTTGCAAGCTCGACTGCAACGGCTACCCGGTGTGCACGGACCCAGACACATGATGGCGGTTTTGTGTATATGTATGTATGTATATCTGTGAGCATATGTATTAACAAATTTATTACATATGTATGTATGTATATGTATATGTAATACTCGCACATTTGTGCGGCAAAGGGATGTTGCTTTATCTTGTCGCCTTTTACTTCTTCGGTTTTTTATTCTGCACATGTTCAGTCCGAAGCAGATAGTTTTTATAGTTTCTTTAAGTCACGAAAATCTTTTGAGTAGCCCTTGCTTAAGGCGCTTAAATTGGAATAGAAGAAAAGAAATTTTATACAAAAAAAAAAATAATAATAAATCAGTAATACGTACACTAGGATTGCTAGCTACTGTCGAAATTCGACCGTTATTCTAGTTTTCTATCTTGGAGAGGTTTTCTAACTTAGCACGTCGTTTAACTTGTAAGGTACGAAATTACTTACCGGAAAATCTCCTGCATTGGAACTAAAATGTGACTAAAATTTTGTATGTGTATGGAGGACTTTGGTAGGACTTGAAATTGACTCGATACTTTCCAGTTTGTCGATAAATTTCTGTAATGTTATAAATATCGATAATTCCATGAATTTTAGGTAACTCAACAAAATTCGATGAATCAACTAATTTGGACAAATTTATAAATCGATAGCCCGATAAACATAGGATACGTCTACAAATTTCGGTAACATAGCTAATTTTAATAGCACCATATTTATCCGTAAATTTCGACATTTGATTTTTTGTGTTTATAAATTTTGTTAGCTCAACAAATATTGATCAATTTGATTAGTTCGATACGTTGCGATAACTCAATAAACATGGATAACTCGATAAATTTCGATAATTATAAACTTCGGTGATTCGATAGATTTCGCTAACTTGATAACTTTCGATAACTTCATTTCTTATGACTGAATTTATTTCGAATATCGAAAAATTACAATACATCTTCTTACTTTTTCAGTTCGCTTTATTCTTATGTATTTCTCATTGCTTTGATTTTCCTTTTTATTTAAAATTTTGAATCACTTTTTGTCGTAATCGTTACACACAAATATGGAAATTTTTAAACGATGATTTACGAGTATAATTTTTTTTTTTTATACCTAAATTCACAAAGGCCCTAATCAACACTTTTTTCGAAATAGCGTTTTTCACAGATTTTGGTAGGATATTTAAAATACACGTTCAATAAAAAATTTTTAAGTGTTCGTAAAAAAAGAAAAAAAAAAAAAAACGGAGTTACATGCCACTTTTTACAAAAAGCCCCACCCGAATATTTGTCATCCGCCCTTAGTAAATACATGGAAACAAAAAAACCGGTGAACCGGTTCGGGGAAAATGAGACTCATGGTAAGGCCCAATGTTTTTGTTGCTTCTCCGGTAGAATAAAAAATTTGTTGTTTAGGGCCTTTGGGTATTAAGATAATGCTATACTATATAGTATATGAAGAAGACGTTTGCTTAATATCCGTGATATACCTAATTGTAGCAAATAAGCGATTGAGGCCTTTAAATTTAATGCTCCCAACATTCACCATTCGTATGATTGCCCGTATGTATGCACTTGTAGTAAAAATATATATTTTATTTTTTCACATACCTCGAATTACTCGCTGGCGCGTACCAATAAAATACTCGCAATATTTTTCACTTCACCATACTGATATAAATTTTTGTACGTAGTATTCTTATTTACGCAGATATGTACTGCATTGCGTCACATACTTACTTGCCATTCATACCCATTTGCGTGCCTCTCAAATTGCTATTTGCAAATTTTTTAATAAATATTGACTGCCTCTCAAATGAGTACATGCACTGTATTTATGAAAATATAACTGATGAGTGTGGCCGCTAACCACTTGACGCCCGGAAATTACATCAGTCCGCAGTGCATCAGTGCATTGCTAGAGGCAATGAGTTAGCCTATCGTCACAGTCGCATAGATATATGTATATTAGCACATTTTAATTTATTATCTGTGCTGTGGTACTATATATGTACCCATGTACGTACATACCCAGCAGAATTTTTTAGTGAGAAATTCCACTTGTTTCTTTTAAATTCCAGCCCGTATGTTTAAAGTCGGCAAATCTTAATATTCTCATTTGCTTTCGCTTTAAACCCGGATGATCGTGAAGGAAAGTTTGGGTAGGCAAAATACCTACTTTCATAGCAAAAAAAAAAAAAACGTTGCACGGCAAATGCACCTTTCGAAAATTACAGTTTTGAAAAAAGCACTGCACCCCGGTGAAAATTAAAAGTCTGCCTTCGATATTAGTTGCGACACTTCTATAGGGGTTTGGGAGAATTTTTCAGCGCAGTTTGAATTTTGTACTGAATTTTAAAGGAGTTTTTGCTTCAAATACTGCTGGGTATTCATACAAACGCAATAGTTTTATTATTACGCGTCTTTCTTCGCCGAAGTTTTTCTTAAGCGCCTTTTTTTGTATTTTTTTTATGCATCTTTTTTCTCCGTCCAAACGCCTTTATTCCTGTCTAGTTACGATATGTACTATGTGTGTACCAGTGATGGTGAAATTGTATTTACTACTAAGTACAAAAGTTCATATTCAAGTATTGATGTCCTTAAGTATTTTGGATGCTACAATATGAAGGTACTTACTGGAGACGTTACGGAGGTGGGTATAACCAGAGTTAGGCATTATTCGAAAAACTTGCCTTTTAAATAATTATTCGAATATAATTCACTCGAGAATTTAATTGGTTATTAAAAAAAGTTTTTAAGCAGCACAATCATCTGAAATACCAATTTATTAATTTCCATCGATTTAGGATTTTTAGAAGCCTTTTGTATAATTTTCTTCAAAGCGTCTTTTTTCAACCTCTTAGAGTGGAGTTAAGTCTATGGTTGATTTTTTCAGGCCTTTACATCCCCAGTACTTACATAGTGAAATATGGCATACAAAAGTACTAAATATTTCGAAATGGTTCTGAAGATCCCGAAACTCGTGCAAAGGGCCGGAAAAGTCTCTTAAAAATACCGAAAATATTCACAAAAATATGTTACGAAAATCCCCGTAGTTACGGAAAAATAAAGGACAGTCCTAGGAAAACACTCCAACATTACTAAATATCCGAAAAAAAAAAAAAAAATCCCGAGAAAATCTTGATAAGTTTCAAAAAATTCGCTGCTTACCATTTTGGTAGAGCGCTTCAAACGCTTATTTGGCATAATTTTTTCCGTTCTTTATAATAGTGTTAAAAAGGGCCATAACAATATCCGATAATATTAAGTTTTTAGTTTGACATTTAAAAAAAATCCAATATATTCTGAAAATATGTTTAAAAACATTTATAATGGTTGGTGCCAATGTCACTCATATGCACCCTCTCACTCTCTGATAAGATCCAAGAGCAAAAGCGAAATCCCCTTATTGTTTGACTATCACATATTAACCTTGAATCATGACTTGATTAAGGCCCAAAAACAGCCAGATCAACAAACAAAAAAAAAAACGTCTGTGAGTTTTAGTAAAGCCGACAGTTTTTGGACTATTCGTCGATATGCCAAACATAATCGTAACTTCCTATAGTAGCGATGAAGACATGACCTGCTGACTAACTCAGCTGGAATACCTTCCTCTCCTATTTTAATAGAAAAAGAGGCGAATACCGCGGCCCTGAGAATCCTAAACACCTCGATCTGAAAATCGGAAATAGGACGGGTCACATGAAAGTCCTAAAGAAATTCGCAAATGACCATATATTGCAAATGCGCGATGCAATAGTTTCAAAACTAGAAATATGTAGGAAATTTGAGGTGTACATAGCAGATCCAGCTGGAGCAATGCAGGACACCGAAACACTAAACCGATTAACTTTGTTTACTTAGTTTTATGGCTTTTTATAGTTACTTTACTCACAATATTTTCCACTGCAATACCATATAAAATTACGTGTGATACTAATAGTCTCTAAGAATAAAATAACTTTCATCCTTCAAGTAAACTTTGACACTATACAAATTTGTGGCATTGCATGCCTTTGAAGAACCACATTCTCGAAATATGTCTGCATTATGTCGGACAGTCAGGCAGACCTACTGGCACTGAAGTCTCACAAAATGAATTCTAAGAGTGTAAGTAATCATATGATTGACGCAATTTTACTAGAATGGTTAGCGGGGCATGAACGACATTTTGGTAATGAGGAGGCTAACTGCCTAGCCTGGTCCGGAAACCTTTTGTGGGTTCAGCCAAGCACACATAAACTACAAGGTAGACAACGTTTTCAACAGGAACTGCAAGGATTGTCCTGCAAAAGAAGCTTCAAATAAACTACTTAATTGAGGCGAAGAGGACCTCAAGACTGCCACTGGGTACTACAAAGGACACTGTTCTCCGTAAAATTAATGTTTCAGAAAAAATGTCTGTCACTTTGGCAAGCTGGACTGAGCGCATTCTCTGTGAATGTGGCGTTCGTGCTAAGCGCAGACTAGCTGCTTGGGTGGTGTTACACTTAATCCATTGAAATTTTGAACAAAACGTCCTTGGAATTGCCAGATTACATTAAAAGCAGAACTTAAACGGAATAAGCTTTTTGGTGCAGAAGGACTGGTAAGTATTGAAAATGTCCTTTTAAAATTTTATCCTCGAAATTTCGCAATATTTGTTTTTCAAAAAATTATATGTTAAGGACTTATGTAAACTCGATGTCATCCTCGAGTTTCGTCCTTCTAACTTTATCTTAAAATCTAAATTACATATTCCTCATTGTGAATCCAAAAAATAAAATTTTTTTTTAATTCTAAAGAAATTTCCTCTTGCATTTGGTACCCATATTTTTATTCTACTTTGCATTGAGTTTAAATAACTTTTGGAATTAATCATATCTCTGAAATTTACCAAGTGTTTTAAAGTAAATCCTGATGTCAAACGCCGCTTTATATAAAAAAGTAGGTTTCAAATCCATTATTTTATACAGACAAATTTTTTTCGAATTAAGTTGTTGAAAAGTAATGAAAATCTAAATCCAAGGTCTAATCTCGGGATGCCGGGATTGTGATAACGACATCCCGAAAATCCCGGGATCGGAAAAAGCTGAACAATTAACATCCCTAGTAGCTACCATAGGCAATTCAGAACAAAAGATACACAGCAATATGTGAAAATCCCTATGTCAAACTCACACAGTGACAAAGATTTCAATATTTGAGTGCATTTATGAGGAATGCAATTTTATTACTGCGGCAGAGTGAATGAATGCCATCGCAGAGATAACAACTCAACATTTCAACAAATCCGCCATTCTATTGCTGGTCATCGGGCATAGAGCCCCTGCAGCAAAATTTAGGGACAGTCTGTCAAAGCGCTAGTTCCGCCCTACAAATTTCAGAACTGTCTCTGAACTACTGAAAAAGGGATGCTGAGTTGGACGGTTGAAACTCATATATTGCTAGTTGCGCTGTCATCAATGGTACTCATCCTGGTCATGTGAAAGCTGACAAAAGATGCACAAATGTAATATACTATATTTTTTTGAATTTCTTAGACCCTAAAACTAATAACAAACTGTTTTCGTTTATTTAATATATAATTCTCTACATAGTTTATGGGGCAACTGCTAAAATATTTCCAAAAAAGTCGTTATTGGTAGCATTAATGTCATTGTTATACATATCTACGTACGTATAAAATTTAATGCAAAATATAAAATTTAGTTAAGCTACACTTGACAGGAAAGGTCTGCGTACACCATTT
>NW_016158260.1:0-41034 GCF_001687245.7 Rhagoletis zephyria | reverse complement strand
AAGGCTCTATACTATACTTATTAGAACCAGCTCAAAACTAGCCACATTTTTTCTAGCCCGGAGGTGACCCTTTTTGAACTATCTAAGAACTGTTGTTATATGAACTGTACCAGAACCATCTAAGTCAGAGTCAGCTCAGAACAAGTTCAAAAGTTCTGCAGAGGGCGATAATTGTCACTTCGTAGGACATCGCCATGTTAAAAAAGACAGTTGCAAGCATTGAGTTGGGATAGATGAAGAACCAGTACCGTCCCTTTTCAGGCTAGCTCAGCGCAAGTTCTGAACCAGTTTGATTTGCTGCAGGGGTTGTTCTAACTCATATTCATATTGTACATATATTCACAGTTAGCAGAAGCTCTGAAATATACGCTTGTGTATGTGCTAGTGGGAAAATGTCGAGGCAATATGAGCAACAACTCTTTCTAGTATGTAGCAAAAAAAAAAAAAATAAAAAAATTGGGGGATAACGCTAAATGATGGAAAACACACTAAGATATGTACAAATTTACTACCGAGTGAGTGTGTATGCAGTGCAAGCTTTGTAATATGCATACTTTTTATGAATAGGGATTCCCCAAATATAATGATTGGTTCTCAGGTTTCCACGAATGCCGCTAAGTTATACATTTTTTTTTGCTTGATTTTCCACAATTGTCTTTCACAAAAGCAAGCAAGGTTTGTTATTATTTCTGTTATGTTACGAGATATAAAGATTTATGTGCAAGGAGCTCGAGAAAATTTCCTTAATTTAGATATCTTTTGCAAATAAAGGCATAAATTAGAAAAAAAATTGGTTTTTCGGCACTTATAGTACAACACATTGCTGTCCCCTTTGCTTTGAAATCTTTTGCACATCAAATTGGCCTCGAAATGAATTTTGAAAATTCGCATGGTTCTAGAATTTTACCAATCAGTATTTTCGACACTGCTCAAAACCTATATAATATTTTCGAAAATAGTCCTTTAGTGTAACACGCAAATCTTTAACACGACCACTTCAACCGTTCCTTATATTTATTCCAAGGCTTGTTAAAAAATTGTTTGAATACGAATAACGTCAAAATATACATTCTTCTCTTACAAAAAAAGGCTCTGAACAAACACTGTTAGCGAATAGATATTCTGCAATTAAATCTAAATTTTTAAACTTGGATCCTAAAATTTCCACGCCCATTGCTTGAAGTTTCTTCTATTAAAAACAAAGTAGCGTTGATGCATTTGTCGCTGTGTGTTCTCTGGTGGAGCCGTAAGCACAAACACAGGACATTAAACTGGACCTGTGATGGTCCGTAAAATGCTCACTGGCAGCTGGTTTTGCCAGAGAAACTAGCCTACCGAATTCTCCAAAAAGCTTATTGTACAGATTGAGCTGAAAAATATTTCATGTGTGCGAAATATTGTGGCATGACGTGGAAATGTCAGTGCAACACCTTAAACCAAAAATGCCAAAGGGGGGAAAATATATAGGAACACCGAATTTCCCAAGAAAACAAAAAATTCTGGGTCACCCTTATACATATGTCTTTGGTACTTTTTAATATTCTGTCAACTCATGTCGGTTGAGAAAATGGCGACAAGTGAAAATTGTTGACACTGATGATCTGCCGCTGACACCACTGCGCTGCTGTTATTAAAAATGAAAACAGCAATACAATACCACCTTTGTGTACTTGAAATTCTGTTTGTTGTATTTAAATTTTTGTTTTTAGAATAACATTGTTGGTAGTATGATGGTGCAAGTGTCATCGTTTTAATGAATAACAAGGAATAACAGTCTTATTTACCCGATTAAGACCGATTAGTTATTCCCCGGAGTAACTATTCTGACTTTATTCTGCCTTATCCTGAGTTTCGCCCGAAAAAAAAAATTGACCGGAAAATTTTTGTGAATCGGCTCGCGGAAAATGAAACTCATGATAAGGCTGAATTATTACGCCTTATTCAGTTTTATCAAATTTTTGTAAATATTGCTATTCCACCGTTTTTTCGACACATTCGGTGAGTCAATAATTTTCCGTAAGAGTAGCAATAAAGTCTGACAAAGAGGTTCGTGACACTGAAGACGGTCAGTTTGCCTCCAAGCAAAATTTGACAAAGGATCGCAGAGATTCTTTCCAAAATCAACCTACACATAGAAATAAAAGCTCTAAACTTTTTTTTTTTTTTTTTTTTTTGATAATGATAACATAAACATCTACTATGTGCAAATTGAACAAATTGTTGAAATTGATACATTCAAAATTACATATGTATGTATGCATACGAAGGATGCCAATTCCGGGATACCGGTATTTTTGAGGTCCCAAAAATCCTGGGATTTGTCCGCATCAGACCCGGGATCCCGAAAAATTTAAAATACCGAATTGATAGTAAGAACTTGTTTATGTATTTTAATGTATGATTTTTCTAAAATGCCGTTTTGACTGCAATTGACAAAAAGCTTGCAGCCATGCTTTTAAATTGCAGTCTGAGCCTTTTTTGAAGAAGATTTAAATGAACTTACTCATAGTCGCTAATGCAGACGAAACAGAGAATTTTTTAAATAAAAGTTAGCTTATTTTTTTCACAAATCTACTTAAAACTTCCTCAAATCAAAAAACTTAGTTTTATTTAATGGTATGTTTAAATGCTTTCAGATATTGAATTTTTACTCATATTCATAAAAGTTATGACTCTATGTGAATCCCAGGATTACTTAGAAAATATCCCGAAATCTCGGGATCGCAATTTTCCTCATATTTTGGCATCTATAATGCGTACATATGTATGTACGTTTTGAAAATATTTATTACTATTATTGTTTTCTTATGCCAATCCATATTTAGCACCATCTGCGGTCTTGCGCTGTTCATATGTACATATGTACGTATAACTAAAAGTTTCATGCATTTAATTGAGTATTTTAATTTTATTGCCAACAATTATGTAACATTGTTATGCTTAAAGTGCAAGGTAAAATTAAATTAATAATGGCATTGTTTTGACTTTTCTACTTGCAGGTGAGCGTAATGCTGCATATCATTAAGAGAGAAAGTCTACACACACACGCTTCCTTCCGCTTATGTAGAATTGTACATAGAAGAGAATGTGTGCATATACAACCAAAAATTTACTGACCCTGTAAGTAAGTATAAGTATTAGACTGCCTCGCGTTTCACACAAAAATTGTCGGTTTTCATTCACCTGATCGAATCATAAAAGTTAAGAAATTCTATACCAGCCATCTACATATTTTAGCGAATGCATTCAGCGGCACTTTAACTGTCTCTAGATCACAAAATATCACGACTTGACTTTAATTACTTAAAAGAAAGCTTAAATTGATGGCAGAAGGAAATACAGTGAAAGCTTCCATAAGCGAACACCGATGGTCACTTACTTTTTGTACGCCTATGAGGTATGTCGGCTTATGGGAATTTCATAAAAAATAATATTGAAATTTAAATTTAAAAGATTAAATTGCGGGTTTTAAAAAATAAAAATAATACATATTCCTTCTTCAATATTTAGACAAAAAAAAATGAATGGAAACCGAACGGCGTTTTCTTTTCTACTCACAAATTGCATTGCCCGTTTCGCTCAAGCAGCAAGAAGAAGGCAATGAAAAAGGCAAAATTTTTTCTAGAAAGGCAAATGTCTTTGAAGATGGACGTATGTGCTTGTGTACATATTCATATGTTGCAAGAGTCAACATCAGACGGAAGATTTTTTTTTCATAACTAGACATGTTTGAGTGTCCGCGCCCATCTATCGGAAAGCCCGTGTATGGGAGAGCATTGTTCGTTCCAAAGAACGCGTCCGCTTATAGAAAATGTAATTTTATTAAAGCGTCCGTCTATGAGAGCTTTCACTGCATTTTGCCCTGTTACCTTGAAGATCACAGTCGACTCAAATAGAGCTAAGACCTTCATGTTAACATATTTGTGTGTATATAAGGGTGGTCCCTAAAATAACAACATTTAAATTTTGTAATGGGCAACCCTTTATTTTGTTCTACATACAAAGTCAAAAAAAGCGCGAAAGATTAGAATTAAAAAAAAATAAAATTCTTGTAGAGGGCGCTACCAAGTTTTGAAAAAATTTGTTTTTTCTGGTCAAAGGCAAAATTCTGCTGAAATTTGGTTATTAAAATAAATGAAGTTTTTTTCAAACCCTGATAGCGCTCCTTAGTTTTTGTTTAAATTTTAAAGTTTTCGTGTATGTTTTTATTTTGCAGGTAGAACAAAATTAAGTGGTGTCCCAAAATGCTGGTACTTTTAAGGCACACCCTGGCGTACAAACATACATGAAAACCGCATTTAAAAGCTGCCCACAATTGCATTAAAATCCATTTATTTTAAACAAGCTGTATGTTTTGTTTTAATTTTTAAAGCAGCACTCTTAAGTTTAGTTTTTCTGCTATCCAAGCCTTGCTGGAAAAAATGTGTATGTCGGAAAATAAGATTTTGGGGTATTTCAGCTCAAAAACGCAGCAATTTTCTTTTCGTGAGTCATCCTAATGTACGTGTAAATATATTGCAGTGTATTCTCATCTAGCCACCCATTAATGTAGGTATGTATGTATGTAAATGCATGTGATATGGTAAAGGTATGCTTATAAATCTGTTAACGCTTAACTGTAAATCGTTACTAGTGCCGCAGTGGGAATGCTTCAAGGACTTAGGTGAGTAGGTCATGAATGTAATTAAATATATTAAAAGTGTGTGTATGTATGAGAGAATGCAGGTGTACATATGTGTATGTATGTATGTATGCGCTTGGTGGTGCTCCATGATTCGTGAGAATGTTGCAGCAACATGAATAATGTAACACCAGCTTAGATGCTTATGTTTCACATTTTATATAGGTATGTATGCACAAATTTTGCTCTTCTGACAAAGATAATTAAACCAAATGTAATTGAATAATTCACATTAAGTACAAAAGCAGCAATTCAGTGGGGAGTATTGCAAATTAAATGAATAAATAGTACAATCTTACAAACCAATAGCAAGTGAAGGAATAGCTGTTGGGGAGAAAAACGTTCAAGTGCTAAATGCGCCGCATTTTGAATTGCATTTTGTATTTTTGTTTTTGTGCTTATTTTGATGTCTTTTCTCTTGCACAACAATTTAACATACTATGTGTCAGTCAAGATGAATACCAAAATTTTAGGTAAACAAGAGCTAACAGAGAAGGACTTGGTTAAATAGCAAGTCAATTGCCCGTAGATGTGGTTATGGCTATGGCAGAAGATGTAACCGTTTTGAGAAATTATTTTGTGTTGTTTTTTATGAAGTGCGGTTCCTATTGATACAGTATCACAAAACAACAACAATAAAAATACAAAATGGCGGACCTAATATGGTAGTTTTAAGCGCATAGTTCAAGTTTTTCTATCGCAGCGAGGAATTAAAAAAATTAAAAAGATTTTCAAAGATGAAACTGTGATTTTTTAATGGAAAACTTGTGCAAATATTCGAGAAAAAATTACTTTGGTTTATTAAAGTTTTTGAAAAAAAAAAATGTATAAATAAATATCTTATAATCCTTGCATGGATTCCGCGGAAAAAATTCAAAGGCAATAAATAGACGGTTCAGTTCTCTGCTCTGGGAATTTCCAAAATTTTCTTGGCATGTTTAATGAATGATCCATAATTTCGGTTCTATTGTGGCCTTTCAAAGTAAACACCTTTCGAATCGTGGTTCGGCTTAAAGAACGAAGAAGCGGCAGTTATGTTCAAAACCCCCTTCGGTTCAAAACCGATTTGCAGCCATGCTTTTTAGTGCAACGAACAGCCAATATCTTATAATTTTTCGCATAGTTGGCAACCCTATTCCAAAAAAATAAAACCTTATTGCACATCCTAAGGCCAAGATCATTCATTTGACAACTCGTTTTTTTTTTTTTTAATTAAAGGGTTAAGATTAAGACGGCGATAAGATTAAAACTAAAACTAAGGTTATTATTCTTGAAAGAAATATGGAAAAAAATCGATAAAAAAGTTAAGCTAGAGACAAAGTTAATGGCAGATTAATAGACGAAGCTTCACTTCTTCAGCGTTATTGAAATTTCTGTATAATTTTTAATTTTTTAAGAAATGTTTTCGTTAACTTACCTCCATTTACATGATGCCATTTTCTAAGCGACTGAACATCGTTTTCAACTGTGTAAATTCTGTTTAAATTGTCTAGAAAGCGATAAAATAGCTTAGAATTTTTCAGGAAATATTGAGTGGCTTAAAAAATAGCCTCATGTAAATACCGCTTAACAGTCCTTTAATTTGAAAAACCTTCAAAATATTTAAGTAAAGCGCTTAATTGCAAGAAACTCCAAACTAAATAATAGGCCGTGGCATAACAGTTAATGAACTAGTCGATTTCTACCAGTTACTCTACTAAAATGTTTACTAATTGCTTTGGTTTCTCCCATGCATGAGAATTAAGCTTTTGTTGAGTACAACTACGCAGCAACTACAGGCATTTGTATTTGAGTGGAAGCGAATAACGCATAGAAATGAGAGAGAGAGAGAGAGAGAGAGAGAGCGATGCTGGTAGATACAGTAGCATCTCCTTGGGCAGCACTTGAATAATAAATTGTAATATTTTCTCATCTGCCAGTTCGCCTGATGTCCGAGCAGCAACAACAAGTTATTATATGTTTATATTTAGTATGTTTCAAATGATGTAGGCAGCAAACATAGAAAAATGGTCCGGTAAGTACTCAAATGTTCATATTTTATAAGGGACTTAGATAGTGTGTAAGTACCATTAGAATATTTTACTTTAAGAATATTTGTATGTTTATTTTTATGTTGTTGGCAAAAATGTGCCAGTAAATGTTATTTATGCACAAGCATTACTTAATAAAAATGCTTATTTATGAGCGAAACATGTGTGTGTGTACCGACGCCATTACTTGTGAAGGAACAAAGAAACGTATGTACGTAAAATTGCAGACATAAAAGTCTACTTACATAAACATAAATACTAACTTATATATCTACATATATACATGTATGTTTTCGTAAAATATTAAAAAATATAGAATAATTTATTTAGTCGAATAGTCTCATAAAGGCATTAGTCTTTTGATGGTAAAATAACTGAATTTAAATAAGTAACCATCCTTTAGTTGTGCAAGGGCAAATGGATAAGACTGAATGCATTTCAACGCACATACATACCTATTCTACATAAAATTCAGCGATTCATTCCTGAAGGTAACATTCCTTTTTGTTAATTTTTCATACAAGAGATCTTTGCGCATTTTCATTTTACTACTCATTACTTTTACATTTTATTTATCCATCGATTTTCTTCATTTGTGACTAGATTTTTTAGTAACAGAACAGGCTTTAACCAAAATGCACTTACATAATTTAAACGGAATCTGTTATTTTAGAATTTTTGCGCCGTTAAAATTTGACTATCTCTACATCTGGAATGATTAATTAATTTGTCAGAAACTATCAATATATATACAGAGAATTTTGTTGGCTTTCAATTGCAGTGTTTTACATATATTAATCTTATTAAATTGGTTCGTAGGATATATCTGGTACTTTTGGCTTTAAGCTGAGTAACGGTAAAATGAAAATATCTCGAAAAACTTATCGATAGAATAAAAAATTAGCTCGATTTTCGGAATCACCCAGCAATTCTATATAAGAATTGGACAGTGGCATCCGTTGAACATTTCTGCTGTAAACCAGTGCAATTATTGATGTCCCGAAAGGTTATTTGGCTACCTTCAAAACGTAATTCAAATGGTAACCGGTAATCTGTACAACAAAAAGCGGTATATATGAGCTTAATATAACTATGATAAAACCTTCAATTAAATGCTTGGTTGTCTGCAGTACTTCCTAGTAGCTGCTTAAATAGTACATTACTAGCGCATTTTGCCGCTTTGTCTATTTAAATCCTTGAATGCTTGATTGAGCAAGAAATCAATTATGGCCTGTTTTTTCAAGCCATTCATCACATCTATTTCCGAGCCACTGCTACTTTTAATCAATTTATCAATAAAATTAGGTAATTTTTTGGATGAATGGAAAACCACCTCTGTGTCTCCTAGTTTTATAGCAGGTGACAAAGGAGATCGTCCTATTTCTAGGATTTCTAATATTACAAAATTTGTTTAAAATTTTTTTAGCATCAAACTTTCACTTGCCATTCAACAATTAATATCCGTCATCCCTTGTCAAATTTGGTTTGGAGACAAACCGGTTTCGCTGGGGAACGTAAAATGACACTGAAGATTGTACAACGCCGAAAGCGGTTTGTCTCTAAACCAAATTTGGCAAGGGATGACGGAAAATCGTTCCACAATACATCACACTCCTACCCTGTCGGAAACACAAACAACCAAAAAGAAATTAATATCCCCTTCTCAATATGGGTTTGTATCAGGGCGCTCAACTGTCACCTGGCCTGAAAGTCTTAAAAACGAATTTAAAATACTTCTGATATTGGTGTCCTTCAAGCTGAGTTTAATAATTTTTGTGAGTGGTGTTATCGCAATAAACTAACAATAAATATAAAAAAATGTCGCTCTGTAACTGATTGCAAGTCTCGCTCTGCGTTATTGTCTTTCTACTCTATTTCAAATGTTGTCCTTGTCGAGTACACTAATTAAGGTGTTGTGTTTGATTCATCGTTCACATTTGTCGGCGATATTAATTACATTAATCCCAAAGCTTTCTCCTTATAAGCTTTCATCAAGCGAGAAGTGAGATTGTATTAATCATAGAATTTATATTTTTAAATAAAAAAAAAATAAATAAGTAATTCCGACAAATAAAATTTCTTCATCAATTGGATCTTGATACGGACATAGATTCCTCCATTCATAGGCACAGATGAAAAATGGATGTAAAGCTGGCCCTTAAGGAGCCATTTACTATCAACGAAGCTTCCTCGAAGCTCGTACTTCCTTATAAACTTTGACTTGCTTCTTTTTTTTTTGATAAAATAAGATGTTTCTGCATTGGAGCCATATTGTGGTGACAACCTTAAATGTATGCCTGCAACATCTTCAATATTTTTAAATCAAAAATATGAAATACCGCATTTTCTCCTTAAGCTGCCCGTAATGAATACGTGCCATGAATTGCGTGAAGCATATCTAACGCTTATGCCATGAGCAGAAATATTTGTCAACCCAAAAAGATAATTAAGTTCCGGACGCCTGCTAACTCAATTTCAGTTGGGTTCTGTTTGCATATTTGTTATTAACATAAAAGGCGAATAACCGAACACCCTAGCATATAACCATGTACGTATGTATGCGCAACTCTAAAATGCAAAGCAAACAAATTATGATTACTACTCTACAAACTTGAACACCAAACGTAAACTTTATCCCTGCCGAGCCGAGGATTGCTGTGGCGCGGCGGATGAACGGAGGAGGCTAACTGGCAATCGTTACAAATAACCTTTTTTTTTTTTTTACTAAGCACAAAATTAGAGTTCAAAACCTCACACAGCTGTTGCTGTCAACATAGTTGGTTGATGGGCTCCTATTTAGGTGAACTCAGCCGGTAATAAACTACCGGATGCCAGCCGGTTGCCGACAATAATCGTCATTTGCTGATGGAGTTGATGAGTCGGGTTAGTTGTTGAATGACATACCAAAGCGGTTGGCGTACAAATAAATATTTCACGTGACATGAAATAGTTTCGTTGGCCAAGAGAGCTACGCATACACATACATACATACATATGTATAGTAAATTGAGTTAGTGGATGTGAGGTAATGCCTGTCAGTATTAATGATATTTTGGTGTGATTAAGCTGAGGGCGCTGACTGTTGGCATTGGCAATTCTGAGTACACATGAGTGTGCGGAATCAGCGAGTAGCCGTTAGGGCGGTTAGAGGTTAACTAGTTGGTAGTGAGATTTGCCCCTGGAATGTATGCCAGTTAGCGGAAAGCAGTTATTCAGAAAATTTTGTAAACATGTATCTTTTTGTGGGAAGGTTGACATTATCAAATGCTTCTCGGAAACCAATGATTCAATTTTGAAAACACCCTACGAAAGAGCCTGAAACCTTTCCAAAAATGTAGGCTTATGTATGCACATATTTTTGGAAATGTGGTAAATTGGCTAAGTTCAAAATTTAAAACTTTGGGTTTTAGTGTTTCCGACGTAGTAGGTGTATTTTGAAACTCCAAACCAGTTTGGGAAAAGATCGTTTCCAAATGCATATTTACTACGAAAAATGTACTTGTATCGCTTAATGAAAAACAAAAAATTTTTTTTTTTAAAGAAATTTGTTTGTTGGGTTGTCAAAATGGTTGGGTTAAAATGTCTGCTTTTCGCATATTTGGAAACACTGAATTTCTACGATTAGTTATTGTTGCTTCTGTTGCGTTGATATTCATTTTACTTTACTTGGCCTATTTTGGTCGCCGCGGCGTCCCATAGGAATAAAAGGTTTGCACTTCCAAACAGCATTACGAAATATGGCGATATGAAATGTGTAGCATTATTAATTAAATTTTGACTTTATTTCTACAACAAAAGCAAAAATAATGGCAGTAAAAGCAATAAGAGCAACAACTAAAACTCAAGTACTTAAATACATTTGTTCAAATCAGAAGCGAATACGGAAACAAATTAAAAGGGTTTACAGGACGATTCGGGGACAGGAAAAAGGAAATTAGACCAAAATTAAAGAAACGAGTGAAGCCAGAAGAGAGTGCAATTTATTGGTCCGTTCGACCAATTGAAGCGAAAATATTTAACTGAAAAGTAAATTATGTAACTACATCTACATATGTATATCAAAGGCTGGAAACATGCATACATACATACTTACCTATGTAAACATATACATAAGTACAGTTGTCCACAAAATAATAGGAGCACGATAATTTTACCAGTTTCGGCTATTTGTCTTTTGTTTATTTAATGTTTATTATTTATTTATAAAATTCTAACTGCTTATACAACAAACACCATATAAATTCCAATTTAAAACTTTGTACAAAAATTAAAATTCTCAAAAATCAATGAAATTTTTTAGTAACTTGAAACTTGCACTTGCACTAGAATTGAATGGGCTATAAAACTGCATACCAATTTTTTTTTTCTCAAGATTGTAATTAAAAAGTTTGAAATTTTGGTGAAAATTGTACAAAGTTTGAAATTTTGGTGAAAATTGTACAAAGTTTGAAATCCGAACTGATATCGATGGCTGAGTGGAAGATCGACCTATCTCGGCTGCCAGTTCGAAAACGCTCTATCTCAGAAAACTTTTCAAGAACGCCCTATTTCAGAATTTTATTGAAAAACACCCTATCTCAAAATTCGGTTCAAAAACGCCCTATCTCACTTCAAAATGTATTGAAAATATGCTGATATAGGGCGTTTTTGAATCGGCAGCTGAGATAGGGCGTTTTTGAAACGAATTCTGAAATAGGGCGTTCTTGAAAAGTTTTTTGAGATAGAATGTTTTCGAACTGGCTGCCGGGATAGGTCGATCTTCCACTCAGCCATCGATATGGTGTGTGTTAAATAAACTAAAGACAAGTAGCCCAAACCGGTAAAATTATCTCACTCCTATTTTTTTGTGAACAACTGTATTTATGTATATAAATATGTCCATGAAATCGAGAACGAAATTTCATACTAATTAATATGAAGCAACAAACACATCCCACATTTGATGCAAGATATCTATCTATAAATAATTTTACTTGTAATGATTAACGTTGCTGCATAAAATATTCTTCGTACGCATAAAAACTTCTTATTATAACTAAAAAAATATGCGACTAAATCGTAAGCAAAATTTGAGAGAGAAAAACCAATTAATGCAGGGGAATTCGAATGAAACAAATCTGAAAAAGAAAAAGGGATTTGATCTGAATAATTTACACACATACATACATAACTATGAAAAGTAAATTTAATTCGTTTTTTTCACAATATTCTAAATGTTTTCCTTCGTATATCATTTGCGTTAATTTTTTTAAAAAATATAGCTGATTCTATAACAAAAATAATATAAGGCAATCGTTAAGTTAATCGAACCTTAAAAAAATTTAATAAAATTCTCAAACTTTCTGTTCTGAATTTTTTTGAAAAATTTTGGATATGCAGCTCATTAAATTTTAGTCTAATAAAGTCCAAACTTCAAGTAGCTAAAAATTGTTTTTGTCGAGGGTGTTGCGCATTTTCCCCCAATAACGCATGAACAACATCTATTTCTATATGGAATACTAGCAAATACCTGACCTGCTTCACTGCGCCTTAAAAGTTTATCTATATAGTACATATAATAAAATTGTAACAGGCCGATATCTGTACATTATAGATATTAAAAAAAAAAACATTTTATTTGGTTACAAATTTTTAAGGCGCAGTGAAGCACGCCGGGTATTTGCTGGAAAACAAGTAATTTTTAGCAAAAAAAACAAACGACTACAACTCTCATATAAAAAATTATATATATATATATATATATATATATCGCATGATCCACTGATCGGATCTTAACCAGATTAGTATGGGACCACCTCTGAGACACTAACTTTCCGATGCATTATCCAATTTTGACTTTATTGGATTAAAATTGAATAAGCTAAAAAACTGCATACCGAAAAAATTTTGTAAAAAAGTTTGCAAAATTGATTTATGTGGTTTTTGTTATGGCATCAGTTATATTTTAAATAAAAACTAACGAAATAGATTTATGATGGAAACATTTTGAATATTGTGAAAAAGACTAAATTACCGAATACTTTTGTGAGTGCCTGTGCTATGTACCTTAAGCTACAAATGTTAAATTTAAAAGTACCTTCTTCTTTTTGTACCCATTATAAAATGATTAATTTGGAGCAATTGAGTTAATTGGCACCGATTTCACACATTTATCCGTGCTAGCTATGTATATGTGTACATAAGTATATTAGAACGATTTAAATACCATCCAAATTAAAGCAATGCTTAAATGTACATTAGGTATGTCCCTACTTTTAAATTTTTAACTTTAATTTCAGCTTTTGATTTACGTAACGATATCGATATCGACGGTGAGATGTTTGATGAATGATGAATGGGCCAATATTTTGAGCAGTTGTTATACTGCATAATGTAATTAGTTTTTATTTATTTGTCCTAACTTATAAATCACTGTAGAACAACTTTCAGCTTTCTTTAGAGCTTTAATCTGAAGGATTCATAAATTAAGCCAATAAAGATCTTTATAAGGAGAATAAAACCGAGGCTATCTCGATCAGAGATGTACAGCATATACTAGTACGGGATTTGCATTGTCTATATGTGAGTGTCAAGGTTTGAGTGCTGTCTGATTGCCACATATGGAGGGGACTCGTTTGTTGTCTCTAGATTTTGCTGAACAATTAAACTCAAATTATCTAATAATCAATGCCATCATGTCCGCACCGTTCGTTCGACTTTCCGAAATGAGGTGTCAAATGAAAAGCCTTGCACTGTAGATGTGCAATAAGGTTTTACTTTTTTTAAAAGTGTTGCCACCTTTTAAAAAATTAGATTCAAATTATGTATTTAAAAAAATAAATCAATTATTACAAAATGGGTATCAATCGAAATGGTTTTGAAACGCCTTGTTTATTAGCTGAACTATAGGAGGGTTGCCACCTGTTTAAAAAATCATATTAGGTAAGAGAAATGTGTATCACCATATGGGTGCCAAACGAAAGAGGTTTGAGAAAGTAGTAGTTTGAAAATATTTTGAGAAGGGTTGCCACCTGTTTGAAATGTCGAATTTAGTTTACTTACACAAGTTGCATGAAATATCAAAGTATGGATGTCAGACGAAGGAGTGTTAGGAAATCTTCAGTTTGAACGCTAAGAATATTATTGAGGTGGTAGAAGAGGGTTGCCACCTGTTTGAAAAGTTAAATTAAAATTATTTAGTAAGTTAAATGAATGATTAAAATATAGGTATTAATCGCAGCGGGTTTGAAAAATTTGATAAAATATGGCACTCGGATCTGTTATAACTCTGACTAACATTTGGAATATTTTTTAAGTTTTTGAAATTCAATTTTGGCCGTTTTAACGCCATGCGGGTTCGCTAGTTTACTATATAAGAAAGCAAGAAACAAAAGTGCACTTACACATTTTTGCGTTCTTTTATCCATACTTAACCCCATGCTTCATTTAGCCACATGAAAAGTAAATTCGTATAACGCAAACATAGGGCCAAAGCAGACCGGCCATATGGGGTTCATATATTTCGTCTGCAGCGACATCTATTGGGATCTTTTTTGCAGAAGCATTGTTTATCATGAAATGCATACGCTTTATAAATTTCAACCATATTTTACAAAATATCCAGCGCCATCTAGCGGGCCAATTTTACGCAAACGTATTTTTCTTTCTACAGGTATCTCAAATTGTGAATTTCAACGAAATTAGTTCATAAATATGACTTTTATGAATAGTTCGCCTAAATATTTTTCCAAAATCACAACGGAGAAGTGTAGCAGGACTGGTGAAAACTCTGTTCTCGAAATCTCTTCCGTTGCGAATCGGGGGTACGTACGAACATAAGGCAAGAGTGGTATTGCTAAGAAAGGTAAAAGTCGCGGAATTCCTTTCCAAATGAGGGTGCTGAAGTGCTCCAAATGAACGATAAACGATGAAACTCTACCATGTACCTATTCGTCATTCCACAGAGTGGCTGCAGAGGCTTTTATGATTGATATAGAGCTTCGTTGTCCTTAGAAGATAAAAGGTTCTTTTTCGACAACTAAAGAAATTGGCTCAACAAAGCAGTTGCTAAGATGCCTGCCTCGGAAAACTGTAATTTTTTTAAAGACGAAAATAGTTGAAGCATGGCAAGGACCACCTCAGGAACCTAGGGAGGTTGTACATCATTTCAGTACCCAAAATGACGAGCTTAATATAAGCTAATGGCGGATTCATCCATCTACCAAAGGAACACCGGCTTCCAGCGTGTCCTGGGACTCAAATCAGCTTGACTTGGAAGTATTACGATTCCAGTTTTGATCGTACCATTAGCCATTCCATCGCCATGATGGCCGCTCGGCTATTAGATTAGATATTTACCTCCTCGTCGGCAAAACATTGGTACGTAGCTAATCGGCTGCCTCTTTTATAGCGGCAACCTCTGCCTGTAAGGCGCTATAGAGATCCAGCAGTCTGAATTTACGATTTATTAAGACTTCCTAAGAGTAGACACCTCCTGCCGCTATCCAGTCCAGCTTCGATGCATCCGTGGAGATGTTTATTGAACCTCAACTCCAGAGAATGTCATTCTCCCATTCGCCCTTTGAGGGATGTGCGTGGAAAAGGATTCGTTTAGGGCCAGCCACGGAACACTTGGATCTATTTATTCCGGTAAAAAGGCGAAGCTTTTGAGAATTGCCGATTGCCCGTACGGTGGGTTGAAAGGGAGCCCAGAGCTTTTGAGCCTAATGGCTGAGCGAGCCATTGCTACTATGCCCGCAATGGCAACGGGTGTGACACTGAGCATAGCATTTAGCTTTTCTACCCTCTTTTCCCCAGCTGTTCTTTTATCTAAAAATAGTACGTATGGTTTTCAAGTTAATGTTAAAAAAGATTTCATTTCGTTTAAGGTTATCCCTAATACTTATCTGTGCTCAGTGCAAGCTGTTTCATATTGTCATTGCCGCTTGCAGCTTAAATGGCTTTATGTTTTAATTTCTAGCTGTAAAATTTGGCATACAATCCCGCTGTGCCAAGAATATATATGTACATATATATACTCACATTCGGTTAAAATCTGAAGGCGGCAAACAATAAATGGGCTCAAGCACATCGCACTCGCATTAATTTCGAAAATCTGCAACAATCACTGCCGTTTGTGTAAGCTAACCGTGTCAGGGATAGCGGCACACACACAAACCCATCCTAATTCACTGGCAGCAAGTGTAATTCAAGTGGCCCAACTGAAAATCCTTTTGTACTTGTACTTGCACGCTGATCCAATTTCTGCCGCTCAACTCACTCCTCCACGGCGGCTATGCAAACGACTTACACCATCCGTTAATGGTAATGGCATTCATCGGTGTTGCCATTGAAAGAGGGAGGGGGGGTGTGTTGGGTAGATGTGTATAAGAGACCGCCTCTGAGANAGATTTTTGTAATTGTTTCATTTCGAGGATTTACATTGCAAATATGCTTCTGCTGGCACTTTCTTGTAAATTATTCCATGCACAGCTTTCATTTATGTAACAGGCGCTATATGTATGTATGTAGTACCTCTTTTGCACATGACTTTGCTAGGTAAATACTCAGACAAATACACTTTCACATACATTTATACATATTTACATACATATGCTTGAATGTGCATGTTTCTAAATGCCTGTTGTTGTTGTGTGGAACGCTTGACAAAGCGCTCATCTTTTGCTTGTGGTGGGGTGGCAATAGTTGTGGGCGGGTGGCAAGCGGCAAGCAGTTGACGGCTTGCCTTTCACCAGCTTGAGTAGATTTAACCTAATTAAGAATGTTCAACAGGACGTTGCCGGAATACAAATGAACGATGGACGCTGTTGCTGCCATTTTTTGTTGCAGTTGTTGTCGTTTCGGTTGCTTATATTTATTGTAAGTGCCGCGCATGCCAAGAGTGGCTCTTATGGCAACTGGATGATTTGGGTTGGATTTGGTGGCGTGGGTAGGAAATTTTAAGTTGTCTGCAAAAGAAATCTTACCCTATTTGTGTTGTTGCTGAAAATTTGTGTTGTAGTCATTGCCGTGAAAGAAAGAGGTTTTGTTGCTTCGGTTTTTGCTATTCTAAGCAAGCGCAAGTCTAGTACTCGTATTTGTATGCTACGAGTGTTTTTAATTTTAATTTAAACAAATGTTGTCCACGTCTTTGCGCTCTCATTTTCTCTTACTCTGCGCAAATTCTTCATCTAGCTGTATCCATTTTTGTTGTTGGTTTTTCGTGCGCGAACGCTTGTTGCATAGATCGGTTTATCATTTCGTTAGTGGGCGGTTTGTTGACACGGGCACAGGAATGGCGAAACAGCTTTTGCACCGCACTTTTATTACCTAAACAGCTGACTGCGGAGCTGTCATTCGGGCTGTAGCGAATGTAGCCAACTTTCTCCTGGATTAAGTGGCATTTGTGTGCTTGGCACTCTATCTTCATTACATTTCGTTCGACTGTCCCCCGACCCACCCGGTAAGCTTTGAGGTAGGCGCAAAGCGTGCTGGAATGAGTCAAGTCGAGTCGAGTCAAGCTGCGAACGTATGTATATTGAAATTACAGGAGCGTAGTGTGTTGCTGTCACCATGATAGTTCGGGTTAATACGTTTATTTATCTGTGTGTATCCCCATCTATTATTCGCTATTTTTCGCAAACAACAACTACATATTGCCATTTTGATTGGAGGCCATTTTTCATTTCGTACAGATGCCAGATTTCGGCAAAAAAATAAAAAATTAAGTGACAGTGAAGGAAAGTGTCCTTAAGTATTTGATATGTGTGTACTTTTGCATGTATGTATGTATATGAGCAGTCCTAGGGTAAGTGTGCGTGTTTGCTGTACATAATTGCTTCGAAATGAGTTCAATCTTTTAGGCAGCGATAGCGCTTGATTGAAAGCAAAATAAATCAAAATTGAGGTGAAACGAGCGGTAGCAGGGGCACTGCCTAGGACTGAGCGTTGCTTTTTTTTTATAAATTTAGCTATATTTTTTTGAAAACTTTGCGTAAAGAGAAGATCGCATCTTTTCATATATAATTATGTATATATATATTGTGGTGTGTCAATTATTATTTTTAATTGCATGGTATTTCCGGATTCTACAGGATTCGGATTCTAAGAAAAATGAAAAAAAAACCTTTTGATAAAACTATTTTTTCCTTTCTTGTCTGTCTTATGTACATACAATGTATTCACCTTTTCTTAAAAATTTTCTATATAAAAGTCTATATTTTAGCTTCTGACATTTGTTTTACCTGTTTATTTATCCATTAGCATTTTTTACAAAAACCATATAAATTCAAATTCCAATTTCCAAGTTTTTGCAATACTAAAAAAAATTATTGAGTTTTTTGTGTGGCCAAAATTACGAGCTTCTGAACTCGATTTTTTTAGAAATATTTTGAGTATTCAGTTTCGTAGTACACTCAGTTTTAATATAGCGATGTGCAAGCCTGAAGTAGCTAAGACTTACCGTTGATTTTTGGCATTTTTTTCTGTTGAATGTGTTGCTCATTTTCTCCATATAAAAAAAATAATAATAATGATAATTAATATGTAGTAATAGCTTTATTTATGTACTTAGACAGCTGCCGGTATAGCTGCCGGGGCACTTAAATATACCAGGCAACGCATAGGCGGACGATGTTGCAGGAGTGGACACATCAGTTCGACTTTCGCAATCCCGGAAAGGTTTAGGCATACCACTCGCTAACTGCAAGCTCATTCTAAGGGATTTATCTCTTAAAAAAAAAAACAAGGGAAAGGTGGGATAGTCTCACAACTTACAGTAATACAAACTTAAGTGGCCAAAATGGAAAGATAAGCAGTCGAAAGGTTTCCTCATGCTGAGCAGACGGGACTTAGCTCCAGCCATCGGCATTCTAACAGGCCATGTTTTCATTGGAAGGTACGCGGAGAGGATAGGGGTTCTCCACAACGAATTCTGAAGAAGCTGCAGAGACGAAGAAGCGCCAGAAACTTTACGGCATCTGTTATGCGAATGTCCCGCAAACTGTTGGTCCAAAATGAAGCGAAAGTTCTAGGGCTCAGAATTCTTCAAAGATTTAACCAGCATACGGCAACTTTTGAGTTTCTCTGACTCCAGAGGTGTTACCTACAGAACTAAGTGCATAGAAGACCGCCTGGCTATTGGGGGAACACAGCTATGTTCTGTAGGTCTGGGGCTGAAGACTTGAGCCTGAAGAGCACCAGCTGAATTTGGTAGTCGAGGAGACATTTCGATTAGGACCAAAGCTGAAAAAATTACCGCCATTTTTCAGCTAATAAAAATAGATGCTCCGACGACTCCGGTGTAAATAATAATAAAAGTATCCGTTCACTTTTTCCTTCATAGAAATATAATGCTAAATACATACATTCATATTTAGTTGAAGAAATGCTACACCTAGGTACGTTCGTACATTTTTTCTACAAATGCGATTCTCTTAAAATTTGCTGACTCTTGATGCAACTGTTTTTGCAGGGCTTAAAAAAAAAACAATTTTTACGTTTCGGAAATACTCTGTTAAATAGTGGCTTTGGCGTCTTCTTTTTATCACCATTTATTAAATTTTTTTTTGTTGTTTCAATTTAAATTTCACTATAGTGGTTTCCGCTTATTGATGTGCACGTGATAGCGCATGTCCTTTCCCCAAACGTTTTTTGCCATTAATATATGTATATTTATTTGAAAAATAATTTTTACTTTTTCACTCCGATGGTTTTGTGTTATCTGTGCGATAAAGTTTTTGTGCGAGATTTTAATTACTAGCGATTTTCCACTTTTATGAATCGCAAGCATTATGAAATGTTTTATTGCAACAGCAATAAATAAAATACAAAAACAAAAAATTCATTGCATTCGTATCTATATGTAAATAAATATATACAGGGTGTCCTACACCAGCCGTCCGCCCCCCTTTAAAATGAAGGGAAATGTATTTAATTAAATAGCGCAAAAATATGACTTACCAAATCGGTGATGCTCTACATTTTGGTGATATTTCCTACTTTTGGTTTCAAACACCCTTGAGGTTCCACCTCTCCGATAATGTGGACCACATAGATATCGCGAAACGTACATAAAAAAAACTACATATATTCCGATGTCGTCGGTTAAGTCGAATGTAAGTCGGTCAAAAGAGAAAGCCTAATTAAATCAGTTTCTAAAAATTTAATGAGATTATAAAAAATTTTTTATGTCTAAAACAATTAAATGTAAAAATTAAAAAATAATAAATTAGAAAAAAATTTAAATTGGTTTCTAAAAATTAAATTTCAATGTCAAATTTGCTTTTTAAAACAATGAAATCAAAATATTAAGCGAAGAATTTCTAATTAAAAACAGATAAAATGAATTCTTAAAAATTAAATTAGATTGAAAAATTAAAAATAAGAATTAATAGAAATTTCACGTTTTATGATTCAAACATCAGATTGACTCGAAAGACCTTAGTGCGGCGTATCCTAAGGACTGGTTTAGACACCCGCGTATATATAAAACCAAATACACATAATTATTTAAATACATTTTACTTACTAAATACATACATAATTACATAAAACTACGGTAAAATTCGCTATCGTCAAATTTTGTAAGCGACGATATGAGCCCGTGAATGCATGCAGTTTTTATTCACCTTCCTACATTTGAGTGAAATAATCAATCGTACAACGACATTGACATTTACTAATTATTTCAATCACCCACATTCTCTCACCAGCACTCGCACAATCGAAATGTTGACGATTTACCATCGTTTGAATAGAAAATTTCCAGCCTTAGATGCTCCATAGGTAGTATACTAAAAATTTGTGTTTTTTGTTGCTTTTTTTGCAACACCGCGAAATCATTAACAAGAAGGTGTAAAACTATTGTCGTGACTGTAAAACGGCGTTGCCGAATTGTGAACCGCAATTCAGCCGCCGAGGCAGGGCGCAGTTGCGCAGGTGTTCTGTTGCTGCGCCGCCACTCAATCGACAATCAAATGTGCGCCGACACATTGATGGGCACTTACGGGCTGTCATATTGCGAACAAAAACACCAGCAACAATAATAACTGAAACGCAATAATAAATATGGCAGTCGCAATGTGAAGTGCCAAAAACAAAACAGCAGCACCTGTGATAGCAACAGGAACGCCGCCGCGCCAGTTGTAAAGGCAACAGCAACCGGAGCAGTGTTGCCGGTTTAGCCCTTTGGTGGCTAGATTTAGCTACCACATAATTTTTTTGGCCACATAAATTTAAAATTGCCCCTAGCCCTTTTTTAGCCCTTTTTAGAATTTATTTATTTTTGGCATGAAAAAGTTGTATATGCTTAATTTTTTTTTTGCATTTATGTAAGAGATGAATTTTTAAACTAAAGCTCGTCGGCGATTTCAAGCATCCGTTGTTGGTTACCCCAGCAACGAGTACATGTGTGAGTGTCGGGTTGAATGTCGGGTGCTTGAAGCTTGCCCGGCGACACTCAAGCATAAAGCGTCAACACCATTTGCAATAAAATTTCGTAGTGGGCGGACGTAAACATATCTTCATCGGATGACGATTTTTTGCTACTTGCCACTAAAATCTTTATCTTCCGCGAACTTGCTCATTTTACATATCACAACAAACTAACACACTAATGCTTGTCAACGCTTTGCGCCACTATCAAACAGACCGCTTGTCAAGCGGTCGCGTTGATGGAAAATCAAAAATTTTTGATTTTCCATCAACACGAGCCGACAACAAGTACGTGTGACACGACGATCTCCGATTGCCTCGGTTGCTGGGGTAACCAACAACGGATGCTTGAAATCGCCGACGAGCTTTAGAAAGACTGATATATATACATATATGTATTGTATGTTCCTTACGCTTTTATAAATACATACTGTAAAAGTATTGGGGCTGTTAACTTATCTTTTAACGATTTAACTATAGTTTAAAATAGATAAGTCCACGGCCCTTAATATGCTAAATTTGTTAAATTACCCATGAAGTCTATTGATCGTGTATGTTCTTGTGGTGTGTGCTGGTGTCGTTAGTGGTGAAATTAGCTCAATTTTCTAAGTAAAAAGTATTTTGGCAGAAATTTCTTGCAATATATGAGTCAAAGCCGTATTTGTGGAAGATTACGTTCACGATATTGCAGTTGTGAATTAAAAAAAAAAAACAATGTTTAACAAAATGCTAGAAAAATTATAAAATTTCGGCTCTAATCATTTCGATCTTTCCTCGACCTCATTTGTAAAGAAATAAATATTGTACCAGAATGCTGGTAAGTTATATGCTTCGAGCCTGATGGTACAATCACTTGATGGAACCAGCAAGCTGGTGTCGTATATTTCCCCTTTTATACAAAAAGGTTTTTGGTTGGATAAAATATTAGCTTTTTTTCCAAAGTTCATTGTTTTTATATACCATTACTTATTAAAAATGTTTACGCCCAGTAGAACTTGAGATCATCGTACGATTACTCGGTGAGTACTCCCTTGGAGTATAGGACTACTCCCCATTGCTCCCTATGCTGCTGTGTATAAGCATGTAATTTTGTATACTCCCTTTAACACGGGATGTCCTAGGGTGGCGAGTAATCCCTTTTACCTCCTAAATGAGCAATCAGGGAGTTCATTCAGAACTTAACTGCTCGCTTAGAATATATCCCATTACTCTCCTAACCGAGCAATATAGGAGTAAAAACCCGAAAAATCTAGTTTAATGCTCCTAAATCATGCCTCAGAGAGCATTCTTTGCTTACTCGCTTAGGAGATCTCCTATTTGACTTCTAAGCTAGTAATAAAGGAGTACAAAACCGACAAATCTATCTTGTTGCTCCGAAATCAGGTCAAGGGGAGTACTCTTTTATTTCTCATATAGGGAGATCTCTCTTCAAGTTCTAGTGGGCGTGTACACTTATATATGTATATGTAAGTAAAAAATTTTAGCTACCATTTTTAGCCACAACGACTTTTTTTAGCTCTTTTTTAGCCCTTTTTTTAAAGGAATTTGGCTACCACTAAAAATTATGCGCGGCAACACTGAACCGGAGTACGGCAACCGAGCAATAATTTTGCGGCTGCAGCAAATTTGGAATGATGGTGGGTGGAGGGCCGGAGCGGGATGAGGTGTTGGCAAAATGTTGATGGAAGTGTTGATAGTCAATGCTCGATGAGGCAAATGCTATTGAAGGCACACCACAGCCACGCTTGGGCACAGTCAACGACAGTGTATATGTATGTATGTATGTAGGTGTAAGTGTGTGCGTGCGTGTTTATGAACACTGGATGGCATAAGTTTATGCTTGTAATAATGAAAATTTCGCAGTACATTTTCATCATTTACACCATTGCAGCGACGCCTGTAGTTGTTATTTGCTGTTTTTTTTTATTTGTTGTTCGTTCGCCGTTACCACAATCAAAATCGAAATTTTCCAGCTGCTCTGGGTTTGAATTACATACTGTACTATTTATTATGTTTTGCGTTGCTGGTTGTTACTTGTTGGCTTATTGTTACAGTTGTTGTTGTGTGGCGGCCGGTCTCATTTTTTTGTTTTCTTGTTATTGTTAAAATACAAAAATAATTAATGCAAAAATGTACATCAGTAGTTATGAGAACGAATGAAGTGCTGCAGATTTTCTCATAATTGTTGACGGCGTTTATGTGTGTCCTGGATGGCTGGCTTTTGAAAGAGCATTGACTGAAATTATTTTTACTATCATTTTACATATTTTTATTTTTCCATCATTTGCTAAATAATACATATGTCAAATACGTATATATGTACATTAGTGTGGCTCTCGTTTTTAAAGCTTGACAATGAATTACATGAATTAATTTTCAGCTCTGAAAACTTGGAACCGAAAAAAGAGGTTCTGTCCCAATTTTTTACAGACCCTCCGCGATTATATTTATGGGGGCGAGAATGTAGATATGGAAAAACATTTCAGCATGTTTTGTGTACAAAATATTTATTATTAACCGACTTCCAAAAAGGAGGAGGTTATCAGTTCGTCGGAATATTTTTTATTTTTTTATGTATGTTACCGCATAACTTTGCACCACGTCAACCGATATTTCTTTTTGCAACGGAAAGGTAGTGTCTCAGGGGTGGTCCCATACTAATTTGGTTTAGATTCGATTATTGAATCATGAAATATATAGATATATATATATATTTTTTAAGTCGGTTTTTTTTTGCTAAAAATGACTTGTATTTTTATGACAATACCCATAGCTTACTATCCAAAAAAAACCAAGTAATCCTAAAAATTCGAGGAATTTTAACAAACTTTGATAAAAAGATTAAATTGTTTTACTAGATTTTTTAGAGTTTTTTTGCGTATGCACTTTTGTAGGCTATTTTAGTATAATAAATTGCAAGTTTGAAGTACCTAGGGTCTTAACATTAGTTTTTGGTAATTTTTTGTTCACTGATTTTCTTCCATACTATATATGTTTTTGTATGGAGAAATTGAATTCCACGTAAAAAATTTCCAAAAATCAACACAAAGTACTAGCTACTTAAAATTAGTACTTTAACACACCAAAAATTGAATGGACTAAAAAACTGCATACTCGGAATATTCCTAGGGAATCTGATTGAAAAACTCAAAATTTTGATGCAACTTTGTCGAATTTTGCTAATTTTTGTAAAAAGTTTGAAATTTTTATTTACGTGGGTTTTGTTATATAATGAACTACACTTTCATAAAAAATCGTAAAAATTTAATCATCGAAAGCGAAATAGGGAAATGATACTAAAATGTCTCTTCCCTATTTATATCTTCGCTACAGTATGTAGGTCCTTCTTCCTGCGAATAGCCACATTTTGTCTGAGTGAGAGATGCGACCAAGATCAGTGTAACGTTATGCCTACCAACTAAAGTGGAACGCACTCACTGCGTTATTTTATTTAGCTGGAGGAGGTGTTTCTTTATGAAAGCAAATGCCTGAAAAAACTCTGGCCGAATCAGTTAGTCAAAAAGACTTTTCGATTTGGAGCCACCCTAATTCACAAAGACAACTTTTGATTGCAAAAAAATCTTCGGCACCCATTTTTTGCTTAAATTTCAGGCGTACATTCACCCTACAATTTGTTAAATGGAAATTTACAGTAATTTTTAATTTGTTTAATAGTTCCACTCATCTTTACCGTACTTACAAATTTTTCCCAATTCTTGGCACAAACATATACATACATATGTACATATATACAAGCGACGAAGTTTTCCCTTTGAAGTGTAAAATAAATTAATAAACAGAGAAAAGTTCAAGCGAATTAAAGTTTCTATTTCGACCGGACTAAATTTTTAATGTTGATAGATAACTCATACGCCATGGCATGCCATTAACGTGGGCGGAGAGCCAAGCAATGCTGGTGGAGCACAACTTTTCGCGTTGAATTTTGTAATACGAGTATTGTAATAACGCACTCAATTAAAATATGAAAGGTACACACTGATCGCAAGTCTGCTTGATTACTTGCTTGCCAGCCCAAATTACTCGCTTGCGTAGTGTATTAACGTATAATCCGTTTGAAATAGAGATTTATTTCCCTGTAAATTTTCTGTTTATTATTCAATTATTTTTACACTTCCACGAAAAGCAATTTTTAATTTTATGAAGAGTGCACTTCTAAGTATTTACTGGATTACTGATTGAAGGATCTCAGAAAGATGCAAAGAAATCAAATGTATATTTTCGACAACATACTTCACTCTGAAATCAAGTCGTAAATAAAAAATTTAGTAAGAATTATCGATTTTGGCTTCTTAGAACACTCCGGTAGAAACTTTTCATGACCATACGAATGAAGCTATGTTTATTGAAATATAGAACTACCTGGGACTGAATAAATTTTTGAAAAATCTTAGCTAAACCAGGAAAAATATTAATAGTCCATCAGCTTTCGGGAGAGTCACAAGAATCACCTTTTTGAACAGTTTACAGTTTTATGACGACCCATGAAATATTGGTGCAATAAAGTGCACTCTCGAAAATCGCGTTGATTTTTATTTTTTTATTTTTTTTTTGGTGCTGTTTTTTATTTGTAACAATGTAAATATGTTCATATATTTGCATTGAATTAACTGAAAAAGACTATCAGCAAAAAATTATTTTTTTTTAAATCAAAGTATTTTTTTTAGTTATCAAAGTAGCACCTTGTCATATTAAAATTTCATGGGCCATAAAAACGCATACTCAGAAGTATTTTAAACGATTTTTTTTTTGGTTTGGTTTAAAACTTTGATGAAAGCTGTTTCAGCTATGTTCTATTTGCGTACACAGCAGCGCTGTAATTAGAAAAAGATTTCATAGTTCAATAATTTACATCAGCACTACATACATACAAACAGGGGCTCTTCCAAAGCCCCTTGAGGTTAAGTTAAGAGGTCTGCCTCTGCTGTATGTTGTGTATATTTGTACTCGTATTTATATATGTGTGTAAACGATGAGTGAACATTTTTGGTGTGCAGTCTCAAAACTGAGAAATTTTGATTTAATCACTTTCGAAAAACGTGTGCGATATGTATTTACAGTATTTGCACACTTTTATATGTACGCAAATCAATTAAACCGAATTTCGAATTTTCATTACTCGCCGTTCTGCCGCACTTATAACGGACAAGCTTTATTCAGCGATTTCTTGTTTACCGCGACAAATTAATTTTTATTTACCTGAACATCGATTACATGACCTACTCATAATTTATTTACGCTATGTTGTCAATGCTTTTGATTTACTTAACTCAAATTCTTTTTTATAACATGTTCGAAGTTACGACCGCGCCGCCGCTGACAAGTCAAACAACCCAGCTTACAAACTGGATGTTTGAATAACAACGAACCCAGCAAACGTTTAGGTTGCGTACAAATATGCAGTTTAAAACAAGTTCTTTTATGATGAACAACTTCTCATTTTGCCGATTAAATAAGGGGTCCGACTAAGTCCTTAGAAAATCGTGGAACCGGCGCCTGTAAGGGTGTAAATGGCTATGACCGATTAGTACCCCGTCAGTAGCTTGATGTTGGCTTTACTCAAAAGTTGTACGCCATTTCATGCGAAAGGATAAGGTAACTACATTGAAGATAAAAGAGCGAGAAAAGAAACCTCATTGTGCATTGTATGCGATCAGGTGCAGGAAAGCAAGACTCAAGATGATAATCCCAAGAAGTCTCTATTTATGTAATATAAATAATATCACAACGAGCCCATTGGGGGCTGAGTGTGATCTTTTCGAGTCTTATATGAGAGCTAATATTCTGTTCGCACAAGGAAACGCGATGAGGCTTCCTTCGCCATTCGTTCGGAGCCGCAGTGACTAAGTATCCAAAGCCGTGTTTCTCACAGTAAATAACTGAGGAGTGTTGAGGGTGATCATCCCATTGGATAGGGTCCTAATGATCGCCTGACTGTATGGAAAGATACCTATACATAAACGCGCGCTGGCACCGTTTGTCTATCTGTTATGTATATCTGTTAAACATACTGCCAAATACGCATAAGATAATCTGTATTTTCGACTTGAAAATCATGTAAGGATAAATTTAAAAGTGTTCACTGGGATACTGAAATACAAATACACATATATGTATGCATACATGCCCAGTGGGAAAATATAATGCAGAGTAAACGAAAAAATTATCAGTAAAACAGCCGTTTTCATATTCGAAAATGGATTATTTTTTCCCACGGTGATGTCATAGAAAAAGTGTAGCATTAAATTTTTCATTGCCAGTAATGCAGAATGAATGCGATTTAATATGAATTTTTTGTGACTTTTTGAATATATTAGAATGATGATTACCAGTGCCGAAAAGTTTAAGCTTTTGCTTGGGATAGATTATTTTGCTTATTCAGGGTTTCCAAGCTTAATTTTAACGACCATGCTTATTTCGCATATTTCAATGTATAAAGCTAAGTACGGAGCTTTTAAGAAAACGGTCAAGAGATAAACTGCTATTAATTCGTGTGTGTGAATAATAGTGTCCAAGGAATTTTGACACCTGATATTTTACAGTCTGCTTTCTGACTTTTTCCTTACGAAATAAGTAATTGAATGGGTATATATTTTTGTTGAAAAAAAGGGTGTCTTGTACTCTGCACAAACAAGCTTTAGCCAACCATAGTAGAAAGCATAGCAAATTTCTTATGAACTTCGTACTGTTTAAGAAAATTTAGGCCTATACATTTTTCTGGACTATTTCTTGCGCATTTTTTATTCGTCGAACTAAAGATATGTTTATGGATAAAAAACATAAAAACAGATTCGGTTTTTATTAACCCCTAACTTCAATTGTATTTCTGCTTGGATACAAAACCTTAAATCCCCATTGGTTTGTCTCTACGGGAAGGCATTGGTGTTATTGAAGATATCAAAAATAATTTATCTCAAATGGAGAATAGCGAATATTTAAAAAAATTTAAACAACCAGCGCAGGTGGCTATTCCTTGAGATTTACACTTGATTGTCCATTGTATTCTTTTAATCTTTGAAATAAACTCAGTGAAAAACCAAATATTAAACTGCACTTAAATTTTGTTGTTTTGTGAGCATATTTACCAATGTTTTAGTACTTATCTAAGCGCTTAGTTAAGCGGCCCTGCCGACTGCATATTAAACGGTAATAGAATTTAGAACTCATAAGAAATACATTACATTATTTATCACGCATGTAATGCATTACAATTTTTCCTACTGGGTGTATTCGCACAGGCAAGGTAGTTAGATAGATATTCGCGCACAGCCACAGCGGAAGTGACTATGTACTGAAGTTGAACGGCAAATGCGGATAATCCACTTATGCTCAGCGCCTATTGGAGAGTATTTAAAATCAGTAACGTTTTTAAAATTTCTTTTTTTTTTTTTGTGGCAGTGCATGTGCATACATACACCCAGTGGGAAAATGTAATGTATACCCAGTGGAAAATGTAATGTATAATAATCAAAAAATAATCAGTAATACAAACCTTTTCACATTCGAAACATAACCTAGTGTCGAGAAATTACTGTGTTTTAATATGAAATTTTTGGAAATTTTAAGAACTACATTATATTATGCATGTTATGCATTACTATTTTCCCGACTGGGTACGTATTGATGTTTGCCTCTGTATTAGTGTTTGACTGCGTGGTAAAAGCAGGAGAGGGCAAAGGAGTATTTATCTGTCAAAAGAAATGCCAATGGGTGGGCGACCAAAATAACTGAAGACTGGTTGGCGTTAGTTGTTGGGAAGGATACGGTGCAGTTCAAATTAAATCACGTTGCTCGTACTTGTGAATTTTTTTCAGTTTGTCAACTTGTATTTGCAGCGCGCGCTGTGGCATTCAAAGCAATTCAACGTGACATATGGTAAGCCTGATGAACCTGGTCAGACCAGACCGGTGCAAAAGGTGCTGTGGCCACCAAATAAATGCGTTGAGGAGGTGCATTTTCAGAGTTACGGGGGAAGGATGTCGCTGCACCATTGGTGTACGTAACCATTTCCGCTGTATTGGTTTGTGTATGTGGGTATGTGTTTGTACATATACATATGTATGAGGCTTGCGTTGATGGATTGTTATTGAAATTAAATTTTTTTCGGGCACGGCCTGTTTTTTATACAAATGTATTCGCCCACATTTCAGCATACAATGTAGATGGGCGTTTGTACATATACATACATACACGAGTCTGTTGTACATATTACATAGACGTGTTGTCGCAGTGATTTTTTCACATAGCCGATTCTTTGGTGCACTTAAAAACTATAGGCTTCTTAATTGATAAAAAATTTTATTAAATACTGTATGCCATTTGATAGAGGGAAATTTATTATTGCATTTTTTTTTTGTGCACATACTCTAAAATACGATGAATATACTTGCAAATATTGCTAAGTGGGGCAAACGTTTAAGTGGTTCTTTATAATATCGCATATTTTTCGCTTAAAAGTTGAGCTCATTCGGTTCAATGCAAATGAATTTTGTAAAAGGCAAATTGGAGCAAAAATTAAATGAATGAAATGGTTAACCGAGAACAAAGTAAAAGTGGTTAAAATTAGCTAAAGAAGTAGAAGAGAAAATTAAAAAAATAATAATAATTATGCCCACTTGCAACTTGAGTTGTTTAAACGTTTGACGTTTGAGTAGCATTAACCATTAGAGGGGCTAAACTGATTGGTAGGAAAACTTGTTTCTATTGCAGGTAAATCAAAAATAAAAAAGTTGTTAGGAAAACCGTTGACTGTACAAAATGAATTTCTGCAGGCAGCTGATGTCTACCCCAGAGAGTTCCTCGGGGTGTTGTTAAAGGCAGAGCTTAGTTTAGCAAATCAGTGCAGCTAACAAGAAAATACGCTGATGGATTCACTGCGCTACTCTCCAAGTAGCTAGTGGAATAGAATTGCGAAACAATATTAACTCGAACCGCAAGGGTTCCTATTAAACAGAGTCCGGGCTGAACTCCTGTTAGGACCAAGAGTTGGTGCTTAGTCAGCTGAAAGAGCTTCCTTGGTTGCGGCCCCTAACAGTCAGTAGATTTTTACAACGTTGCTTCGGAGTTTTCACCTACCTCACGCTGAGCCGGCTAAAAGTCCAAACGATAAGGCTAGATGGTACCAACATTGTGCACCAAAAATAGGTAAAATTTGTAGAAGTAATACTAGAAGAAGAAAGCTGTAAGATTATTTTTAAGATGTGTAGGTCCATGGCATTAAAGAGCTGAGGATGCTCACCGAAGAAACTGAGATGGATATATACAACGATAGTTCGACGCCAGATAGCTTATGGGGCCATCATTTGGGTCGATAGCACTACACAACTTGGGACAATCGAAGCGCTTAGCAATATACTAAGGATGTATATACATAACTGGAAGATCTTCTAGATCTTACCGCCTGTCCTTATTTACACACTCAGGCGAGAAGAGATTTACTAAGGATGACTGTTACCAATATCGGGGTAGAAGGGTTTCTAAGTGGTAGAAAGTCTGATATTCTTACGGAGTGCCTTGAAACGAGGCATACCATGGATCCGAATTCAAGCGTTACAAAGATATTTAAAACAGATCTGACTAATAAGAGGAGATGGCCAGGTAAAATCATCGGATAAACCCAAAAATGATAACCTGGTCGACTTATAGCTCATTCACTGAAGATGCTACTGATGTTGATATATGTATACTTGGATTTTCGGCTTATATAAATAATACTCAGTACTATTAATTATATATTCGTCACTTAATACTGAGTACTTTGAATCGATCCTGAGTGCATGTATAGAAGTAATGATTGGAACAGAGTATTTTTCGAATTTATTTAAGTTCTACGTGCGAGAACCCATTATGATATTAGGAATCAGGATACAATTCTCCATTAGCAAAGTTGTATTTAATTCTTGGGGACTTTTTCTTTATCGAGTAGTGTTATTACTGAAATTCTGACTGGACGTCACAGACTGAAATGTAACTGGAAATTTACTCGCAGGAGCGATGCATATTTTGCATAACGGATAACGAGACTGTACAGCACATCTTGGAAGGGTATACTGCTGAGATACACGCACGGAAAAAACACCTGCCTGAGTGAACAGAGGGCGAGGTTACATCCGTATGTTAAGGCTCCATACTTGATTTAGTGGAAGCGGTTATAATAGCTTTACTGTGTTCAACAAACTTGACCTTTCCGTGTTTGTTTTACCAGGCATTTCTTGTCTTATTGTTGCTGATAACTCCAGTTCCTGATCTCCACACAAATCGAAATATAATTACACTTTCGCATTTGGTCTCTTACATTTAAATGGAATTTCATGTAAAATCTTATAACATTTAATTAAATTTACCAAAGCTCAGCTAATTGTTACCTATTCATTTCAATGTATCCTCATTCCACACTGTTACCACCCACCCATTTAAATGGAATACAAACACCTGGTTCAACAACCTCGAAAGGCCATCCAATTTGCCGATTTTCACTCTTATTCGCAGAAGCATTGGCCGGAAGCAACGATTTAACTGGGGTGTTTGCGGGTAAGGGGTTAAAGGTAGTTGCCGGGAAATATCGTAGCATTGCACATTTTCATAAATCTCTTTGTCGAATTAATGAGCTCATTAAAATTCGTTTAACAATTACATTTTCGCCAATTTTCATAACAGATTTACAACAACAATTTCACTTAACATAAAACTGAAGCGCTAGAGCAGCAATAGCAGCAGTAAAGTAAAAGCCGTAGTAGCGCCTTCGCAGCATCACCAGCGAAATAGTAGTATGCTGAGTTGGCGCTTTGGCGTGTAAAGGTGGCAGCTCCGAGTGGAGGTCGCGCAGTTTGCGGGCTACAGGAGCATAAGTATACATAAGCTGTGTGGGCGTACATATGTAAATGGCAAAGTGTCGTTGTCTTGGCAACCAACAAAACGCATACATAAAAAGCCACGGGGGCGAAGACCACACCTGCGTAGCATTGGCAGAGGCTAAATATGTACAAACATACATATTTTCTACAGGTGCTCAACCTCCTTCTTAACATCGAATGCTGGCAAGACTGCCGCATTTATTCATTACGTTTTACATTTGTGCCGACCGCCGCTTTTGGTTATTCATTCCTCCGTTGATTGCTATGTATTTATAAACTTGCTACTTGCAGCTTTGTACACTAAATGGAAAATATGGAGCACCATAAGTAAAATTGGAAGAAATATGAAAACGAAAATTGCCATCCAAAGCATATGTACATACACATCGGCGTAGCCAGAATGAAATTTAGGGGGGGTCTCGACCCTATTAAGCTGGCATTTTAGGGTACTATTTTATATATATATAAGGAAAATTTGAAAGTTAGGGGGGGGGGCGGGGGCTCGAGCACCCCCCTGCCCCTACTTGGCTACGCCCATGTACATACATATTTACATACTTGAGCAGCAACGCTCAGAAAACGTCCGAATGCCTGCGAGTTTGCCGGAAACGGACCACATAAAATGCACGCACACTGAAACAAATTAAAGTGCGTTGGAGTAAGGAGAACGAGGCCTGCGCTGCGAAGCGTCTTCGAAAGCTATAACTGGGAATATTTGTCTCGCCCCGTTACCGCAAATTGTATTTTATGCTTTAACGGCCCTCGGCAGTTCGACGCAATATAGTCCGCCCAAACGATGAACTGTCAGCGCCTGACGGTGTCGCAAATGAGCGAGCGCATGTTCGCCAGTGTCAGCTCTTCACGCTGCTCAAAAGCGGGTAAAACAATAAAATAAAATAGCGATATAATAATTTATGGTACATCATTAAAAGCACATAGCTTTCCTCCATAAATACTCGAAGTATACTGTATGTACATACATAAATACATATATAGTCATGCCAAAAATAATACGGACACGACATTTTGACAAGTTTTGGTATTTTGTTTAATGTATATTATTATAATTTTTTTCCTACAGCTCATTAACAACAAAAACCTTATAACTCCAAATTTCAAACTTTGAAGAAAAATTAGAAAAACTTAACTAAATTTACACAAACAAAAAAGTTTGTACTTTTAGGTATGCAGTTTTAAAGCCTATTAAATTCTAACTTAATAAAGTGGAGGTTTTATATGACTAAGAAATCGCGTTAATTTGTGATATATATTTTTTTTGCGCACGATGTCACTTATTAGCTTCCATACAAAGTCTGTTCGACAAATTTTTTGTAGGGAAGAAAGTGATAATCCCATACGCTAAAAAAATTTCAAAAATCAATTTAATTTAATGGAATTTTTTCTAAAAATTCTCAATAAAAAGTTTGTTGTTATTGAAAAATTTTGTTGAATTTCTTAAAATTTTCTACAAAGTTTGAAATTTTTATAAAAAAATAATAAACATTATGTCGCTATTATTTTTCACATGACTGTATATCTAAGTAAACGTGTTAGTAAGACGAAAAAGAGAAACACATTTTCTGTCATCATCGTCACAGCCTCGAGTTGTTAACTCGGTGTGTACTATATTGCCATGCGTTGGCGGTAGCTGCCATTGCTCTGCCGCATTCACAATTCCTTCCTTTTCTCTTCTTTAACTGGGACGCCCACTTTGTCATTCGCCTCTTCAATGCAGGTTGGTTTTTTTTTTTGCTTTCAGTTGAACGCTTTGCCGCATTTGTAATAAAAATTTGTATTTGTAAAATATTGCTTTTATAAACTTTGATTTCCTTTACACGATTTAGTTGCACATTAGTGTGGGTCAGCTTTTAAACCCCTTATAATTTATAAGTGGGTGGTGGTGGCCCAAACTGGGCTTAGTGCAATCTTATTTATAGGTTCTGCAAAGGCTTCAGAAGGGTATGGAAATTATCATCATTGAAATGAGTCTTCGAAATCTTCGAAATTAACGAATTGGGTAAAAGTCACAATTTTTTTATTTTGTGAATATAGTAATTCTCCGAAGAACTTGTAAATAAAGTCACACATAGACGAGTCCATGACAAAATGCCTTACCGTATTTAATAAACGAACTTTTTGGGAGGAAAGCAAACAAAAAATTTAATGTGACCACCCAAGTAGACCAAATTTTTTACGATTTTTTTCTCATTTTCATGTTTTTGGCTCGATTCGCCACTGAATCAGATCTTTTAGTTAGTTTCGATGATCGATCAACCTAGTTCAAACCACTCTATTGACATTGTTCATTCTAGCTCATTTCAGTTCACAATTTAAAATAGTGAATCGGATAACACAAGGTGGATATTAATTTTTTATCAAACAAAAAAAATATACATTTTATTTAAACTAACATTCAAAGACAACCTAAATATTAGACCTCTTATAAGCAATTCACTTGAAATCAAGCATATATTATACGCAGGCTTTATATCAATTTAGTAAAGATAATTCTTTTACACAATATGTACATTAGGGTGGTCCAAAAAAATGCATGTGCAAGAGTAATGTCGGAATTTTTATGCTCTCACCCCCTAGGATTGTTCTATACCGAAAACATATACCCCTATTTTTTTTATTTTGAAATCAAAAAATATTTAGAGGTCGCTCAAAGCGACCAAAGATTTCCATTTACTTTAGAGGGCGTATAGAATTTTTAAGAATAAATATTTTACTATCGGAAAACTATGCTTATCTGCAGGAGATTCCCCATAATAATATCCAATTGTTTTTTTTTCCATATTTTCATCGCAACCAAAATTTATAGGTCCGCTAAAAACCCACAAAAACCCCGAAAAATTCAATGGGGGGACACATAAAAAAACGTTAGTATTAAAAAATGGTTAAATAAACAAACAAACTAAGTTTAAAGTTTTGCGCAGAACCCAGAAAAATTCAACAAATTTAAAAAATTAGTTCACTGAACGAACTGGTTCGTGAACTTCCCAACTCTATTCCTTACCTACTTGTTCTAGTGCTTGGAAATTGACTCCTCAATTGTCAAACTTAACGGCTCTAAATAATATCTACATACACCCACTTGATATAATTGGCACTCGTTGTAGCGAGAATGGGAAGACCACCAACCAAACCAAAACTAGTGCTGCGTCCTTTACTGGAAGGAAACGGTGGCCTTTACCTTAAATAAGTTACGATCCAGAAGTTAAGTGTAATCCTTTGTAGTCAACTTTTATGGAAGCTCGCACCAGGAAAACCCAACCAGTTTGAAAGAAAACGAAGATGTATATTGTAGAGGATTATCGGTGTTTGACTAAGATGGCTTGCATTGCTTATTTTCGTATTAAATCCATTTTCCATCCGCCGTATTTTTCTTTGCCAGCTCTTTGCAGATGATTTCAAACTGTTAACCATTTTCATAATTTCATCGACTTATCCAGTGATTGTTCGACCAGAGCGAGGTGCATCTTTGACTTCGAAATTTCCGCAATGGAATTGAGCAAAGCACTTCTGCAGATTTTGAATGACAGAGGTGATAGCTGAAGGTTACCATTGGCCACAGTGCCTACCAAACATAACAACATTCTGGTCTCCGCTCAGTCTCAGTAATACACGCGGAGCCTTTTTATATGATCCAATGCATTANTATACATTTTATTTAAACTAACATTCAAAGACAACCTAAATATTAGACCTCTTATAAGCAATTCACTTGAAATCAAACATATATTATACGCAGGCTTTATAAAAATTCAGTAAAGATAATTATTTTACACAATATGTACATTAGGGTGGTCCAAAAAAATGCATGTGCAAGAGTAATGTCGGAATTTTTATGCTCTCACCCCCTAGGATTGTTCTATACCGAAAACATATACCCCTATTTTTTTTATTTTGAAATCAAATAATATTTACTGTAGAGGGGGTATAGAATTTTTAAAATAAATATTTTGCTATCGGAAAACTACGTTTATCTGCAGGAGATTCCCCATAATAATACCCAATTGTTTATTTAACCATATTTTCATCCCAACCATAATTTATAGGTCCGCCTTTCCGTCCTTTACTGGAAGGAAACGGTGGCCTTTACCTTAAATAAGTCACGATCCAGAAGTTAAGTGTAATCCTTTTTAGTCAACTTTTATGGAAGCTCGCACCAGGAAAACCCAACCAGTTTGAAAGAAAACGAAGATGTGTATTGTAGAGGATTATCGGTGTTTGACTAAGATGGCTTGCATTGCTTATTTTCGTATTAAATCCTACCAAACATAACAACATTCTGGTCTCCCCTCAGTCTCAGTAATACACGCGGAGCCTTTTTATATGATCCAATGCATTAACACAAGCATTTAGACCTATTTAAAGATGGCGACTTTATTGGAAAAAGCTATTATAGTTCTATCCAATATCTATCTGTACACTAAATACATTTTTCAGCTCAATCACAAATGCTTGTCCTCCCGCTTGTTCATTTCACGAACTAATGCCACAAAATGACACAAGTTAAATGTTGTAAGCGTGACTCTTCGAAAATAAAATAAGACATTCAAAGAAGCCATCTTTATTTTTTGTAAATCATCGCTATATATAAGTAAGCATTACTTAAATTTCACTTGTCTCCGTTAAACCTACCTTTTTGAAAGGAATATGAAGCAGTGTTTGCTTAGTAATCGATTTGTGTCTCAATGCAGGCTTTTGTGGTTGTTGTACATGNACTATTATAGTTCTATCCAATATCTATCTGTACACTAAATACATTTTTCAGCTCAATCACAAATGCTTATCTTCCCGCTTGTTCATTTCACGAACTAATGCCACAAAATGACACAAGTTAAATGTTGTAAGCGTGACTCTTCGAAAATAAAATAAGACATTCAAAGAAGCCATCTTTATTTTTTGTAAATCATCGCTATATATAAGTAAGCATTACTTAAATTTCACTTGTCTCCGTTAAACCTACCTTTTTGAAAGGAATATGAAGCAGTGTTTGCTTAGTAATCGATTTGTGTCTCAATGCAGGCTTTTGTGGTTGTTGTACATGTATAGGTGTTGTTGTAGCTATGAATGACAAATTTTTATGCCATTTGAATTTACCGTGAATGGGGAAGGGGGAGTAAACCACGTGTTTTCATATGTTTTATGTACATACATTTATGCTGGTGTACCCTGTATAGTTTTCCTGCAGCACAAATCCACACAAACACATATGCATACTCTCAACTCACCCACGGTGCCAGATTCTTTGGCGTCTATGTCTAGATATACGCCGTCCGATTCTGCTTGCTTTGGCCCAGCGAGTTTTCCACTCTATTCACAAGCTCAGTTGCCTTTCCTTCCGCTTGCCTATCGCCGCTTGGCTCTTGCCTGTCACCGCCCTTCTGCTAACCCCTGCCTACGGTTCGCATGCCTTTTGTATTATTATTTTGCCGTTACATTATGCGAGTGACTAATATTGACATTATCATTACTTTTAAGCTGTTAGTAGTCTTTTGTGTGCGAATTGGAGCAAATTTCGCATTAAATGACTTGAAAAAGTGAATGTCGAGAAGCGACAGCGAGGCAACGGGGAAGTGTGTATTACATGTGTATGCCCTCTTGTGGGTGTATGAGTGTGAACAATGGATGAATACTACTTGAAAAGTGATAAACAAAATTATGCAGGTCGTCAACGACTGTGGCCCTCCCATTTGAAGTAATTTCTTAGCGGAATAAAAAACTGTGATATGGAGTTTAGGTGAAGCAATCAATTGGAAATATGCGTTTAAATATTTTTGTGCGTGAATGGAGACAATATTGAAAGTTTAAAGGGGACTTGAGAATTGAAGTGTCTACCCTTAGAGTTGCATCCCACTGCTTAATAAAAAGTGCACAGAAGGAGAATGAATATACACCCATACCTACACGTATTCGTACTACAGAGTGTCAATTACTTAGGACGTTTTCTTTTATGTATATCGAAAAATGTTACCTATCCAATGCCCTCTTCGAAGAAACACCAAGAATTGGGCAGTGAAAAGGTTAATTATTTTGTAGAAAGAAAATCGTCATTATATTACATACATACATACATACATATAATGAAATTCAGTGTTTGATACTTTGAAAATCTGAAGTCATCTGTTTTTCCTTGGATAAATGTGAGTTGAATGTAGCATTGCGGAAAGCAATACATATTAAATAACATATTATACGCACAACGACAATCAGAATACAAAAACGGTACAACAAATACATCATTTTGACAAATTCATCATTTTTATGAATTCGCCTGGCATACACATAATCTTGACTAACTTTTCAGTTCATCATTCATATATCCGCCGCAGCTTGTCACGGCGATGCGGACCCAAGTGATTATACACTGAGAGAAAAAAATGAATATTTTTTATTTGATTATAGTTTTAAAATGTTGGTTTTTAAAAATAGTACTTTCGAACCACGCACGCGTGCATATTAACATGTCTGACTGTAGCTGAGTGCGCAAAGATATTTTCCACAATTTGTTAATTTCCAGAGGGTCAGGGTCAAATCCCACTGAAGGCACCATTGAAATAATTTTTATTATTGTGCTTATGTTAATAAGAAAAAAGCATCCGTGAAGTGCAAAACGCTTCCTTTAAATATGGGCGCATTTGAATTGAATATTTCCATCCTCAATACTAAAATTTGTGTACTAATATTGATTACGAGTTAGTTTGGTGCTCTTTCATATATATGTGTATTTTTTTAATTTAGCACGTTTTTCTTTTTAATTCTAGAATTCTTTTCTCTCAGTGTACATATTGTTCAGTCATTTTGTACCCACTGATCTTGTTGAATTTGAGCAACGGCTTGAATAATGTTGACTTTGGGGGGAATTAATGATTGCAGATAATTGGGATAGAGTACCGACTACACAAAACCCTACAAGAAAAAGCCTAATGAGGATCTGATAGCCCACTCACGTCATCTCCCTTAATTCTGTTATGCAGAATGTTCATTCTGTTGTTGTTGTTGTAGAGCCTTACCTACATACAATCACTGTTGTAAGGCTCAGCTAATGGTAGGCCTAGGAATCGTGATCTTTCGACGATGTCCGACCAGAGGTAGATCGATGTTAGTTGAGCTGTATTAAGTGGGCATGTGAAGAGGTGGTTGATGTCGTGGGGGAAATCTACAAATACTGAATAATAATTTGAGATGAAGAAATCGAGTCTAGATAGATAGAAGTTACGCGGGTTTCTCCACAGGTGATGATTCGACACTGATGACGCCAAACACAGGACGGGAGTCAGTGTAGGTGGTAAAAGCCTACGTGTGAATGCCCTAAATAGGCTGCGTGTACAGTCCCGAGTCGAGCGGCTGTTATACCTAGTGCTGAACCTCGTTCTTCACATCACATTCACATGGTGACATCAGAAGGCGTTCTGTTGCTGTCCGCAGTCCTGTGCAGTGACTTGTCTGAAGCTTCGTCCACTGTGCCGTACTTATTCCCTGCGAACACACATATGGCTTATGTTTTCACGACGGGGGAGAGGTGGGTAATCGCCCGATGAGACCGCCTTTGTTGGCAAGCTTTCCCGGTTTCAGCAGTGAGACCACTCTCTCCGATACCCACACGTCGCTAATGATGAGAATAGCCATTGACAGATGAATCAACTGGGATAACATTTTTTCTTCATCGTCGGATCCATTGGAGTTAAAGGCTTTAGTCTTCTTGATGCCAACCAGAACTTCCCCATTTGACTTGCAGAGTGAATTGTCAGCAGAGATACACATTAATTTAAATATCTGAGACTAATTTAATTCAATATCCATGTACTTCCCTTTGTAGTTTTCTATCTAATAAAAAAAATCTATAAAATAAAAAAAAATCTTTGAAATTGTCACTTAATTAAGAGCTCGCCTTAAGTTGCCTATGAATCTACCTACACCTTTGTAGAGCTTCCCATCCTCGCGCTATTCAATCAATTTAACCACTCACCCGTCGCCAGTTACCAGTTGGCACCATACTTCATAACATTCGCTTCATATACAATATTATTGACATCATCGTCAACGTCAGTATTTGATGTGAACAATGGAAAATGCAGAGCACAAATATTCAGTTGGAAAATATTCGCTTTTATTTATGTATGAATAGGTAGATGTGCATATCTGCATACATACATACATAGGTATGGATATAGTATATGTAATACAGATATTATTTACGATGCCTTTGTTCAACCACCGTTGAATGGACGCAGGTGCTCACTATTTGCCATTGTGTAGACTGACATGATTTTATGTGGCGGTACATATGGCAAAAAATAAATATATTGACAAAAAATGAAGTAAAATACATCTGACTGAATTTAAGGTTATCTGTAATATACGAGTGACTTTGGGCTTGGTATATTTCCTTTAGGTAGAGATTTATGTAACATACATACGTACGGTGTACGTACGCTCTCACCACATCCCGCATGAAATTAAATGTGACCGTGTGCGCTTGCCACGTGACTATTTGTGACAGATGGGGTCGTGCACGTATTTTTGGAAAAATAAAAGCATCATACACTTTTTTCATATGCTTTTTGGGAGAAGAAAGGACGCAAAGAATTTACGAGTAAATTAATTTAAAGTTGGATATTAAACATGAATATCCATTGTTAATATTTATGTTTGCCTCTCCAATTCCATGGGTCGAGATCCCTGCGAATTGACATAAACGCTCCAGCGCGCAGATCGCTGCTGGTAGCAGAAGAAAATGTATATGGTGTACTTTTTATGAAGGAGCATCACGTTTTACGCGAAAATTTGGGCGACTCTGCCTATATACAACACGTGCTCGAGGAACGAGAGTTTGACAATTCGTGACTCATCTATAGCAAACTAAATTCAATTTTAAAATATTTATTGCGCCATTTCTGCGGCATTTTAGTATATTACCGGTTGAGCATCAAAAAATTAACAAGGTAAATATTTATGAATTGGGCCAACATTTTTTCGAAGGTAAAATTCTTTTTTTGTTGAACTTATGGTTCGTGAACCACAATGATAA
>NW_016158259.1:130476-149965 GCF_001687245.7 Rhagoletis zephyria | reverse complement strand
AGAAAAAGTAATTGCTTAGTTTTTATGCATACGGCCCAAGGTGTTATTGGCAACTCAGTGCGGCTCTCTTTTAAGATACTACTATGTAAAAAAATATAAACAAACGATTCAAAATTCGTACACATTTTTTTCAATTTGACTTTATAGGATGGTTCTTCTGAGAGCAATGTCATATTCAATCACACTTTGTTAAATACATTTTGATCTCTACCAAATAATGTACTTCTCTGTAAATATTTTATGAAATGTTCCAAAATTCGCTCCGAGCGCGCTCACTGTTGATCATTTGATTTAAATAGTTTGTCAAATAATTAATACTATAGTTTGATCGGAGTTAATATATTCTTCAGTAGATAATTATATTATATTAAAACATAAGCTTATGAGAAACTATTTAGTCTTAACATGCATATTTTATATCGTGTCCCAAAATTCGCTCCGAGTGCGTTCACTGTTGATCTTTTGATTCAAATATTGTTTGTAAAGCATTCAGTAGTGAAGTTTGATCGGAGTTTATATATTAATAAGTAATTAATCATATTAAATTGAAATATAAACGTATAATACGGTATAAAGTTAGAAATTATTTAGTGTTAATATGCATAATTCGCTCCGTGTTCCAAAATTCGCCCCGAGTGCGTTCACTATTGATCATTTGATTTAAATAATTGTCTCTCAAGCATTCAGTACTATAGTTTGATAGGAATTATATATTCTTAAGTAATTGATCACATTTTATTAAAATATAAACGTTTAATAGGGTAGAAATTGTGAAATTATTTAGCTTTAGCATGTATAGTCGGCCAGAGACAATTGCAGAAAACTGCAACTACTCGTGAAAACTTACAATAAAAGCAATGTAGATGAAAGTACTAAATATTATTATTATTAAAATTAGATCCATATATAAAACATTTTACATCATTTATTTGAAGTAAGTCGGAATATATTTTTACATATAAGATAATTTCCATTTAACTCATAAAGTACATATTTCACTACAAATATATTTAAGATCACTTCGAATTGCAAAAATAGCGCTAATTAGTTGTATTGAAGTATAAAACATTTTATGACGTCCATGTTTACTTATAAAGCGCATAACAATATTTCTCTCGCCATTTATCCGATGTTAAAATTTTTCACCACATTATTTTGCTGCACAGCACCCTGAATGCGGCAAAACAGTTGCTGGCAACCCTCAAGTCCTTTATGGGGACCAAATTAACAGCCACAACAACAAAAACCTTTTCTACTGGTATACTGTGCTTTTTATAATCAAGACGTTGCCAGTTTTAACTTTATTTTCCTTTTCGATGGTCATATTATTGCCTTTTTATGATCCGGCAATATTAAAAAAGAATTTTTCACCATCGAATAAACAGTGAGTTAGTTATTTGCAAATTATTTTTATTTGCAAATAGCTTACGTATAAACATAGTTTATGACAGAGTTGCACAAGTCATGACTGTGTAATAGTGCCCGAAACTAATTGCAAATGTGTAAAAACATTGGAAATTATTGTCTATTGTTATAGACACTAGTACAGATAGTTCATAGTTCATAGCTCAGTGTATAATAATTAATATTACACCGTACATGATAATGAACTGTTAAATGCTAAAAACGCTTGTAACTTGTAGATCACTCAAACTTGGGTGTGCTTAATGGACTGTCTGGGCGGATGCGCTGGCAGGGATTGGGGTCTGTATAACTATACAAACCTTGTTTTTTTTTAAATAAAAACTTAAATATATTCGGAAATTTAGAATTTGGCTTGATAAATTCACAAAATTTACGCTTTTCATAAAAATATAATCTTACAATGGAATTTTAATTTTAAACTTACATTTAAGAAAACTCCATTCAATGCTAATAATTACGATTTAAGTTTTCCAGTTTATAAAACACAAGCGTTAATTACGTACTTAACTATTGATATCATTCTTCATTAAGCATGAATATAAGCATACATTAAAGATGAATATTATAATTCACCTACATTTTGTTCATAAATAACACATAATTATGTATATTTTATCCTCGAAATGAACTTTTCCTAATCATGAGGAGAAATTCCCCACAGTAACGTTGCCGTGCGCGGAAAACGAAAGCGCTGCACACAACTCAAAAGTACACCTCGGGGACCAAATGGTGAAAAACTGCGAAAAGGTTTATTACTGTATATACTGTGCTCTCATGCTTTCGGCAACCGTCCCAATGCAGTATCGTGCTTTTGGCAGTCGATCAAATACGGCGGTTGCTGGTTTCGTGACGATCATTCGGAGTACAGGTTTGCCGAAGTCAATATCAGTATGAGCCACGATTGAGAGATATAGAGATTGCGCCAATCGCGGTACCGCTAATCCGCTCTTTGTGATTTTGACAGAATCAGCTGTGTGCGTGACGTCATCTTGGTGCAATTGTTGATTGTGAGCATACGAAAAAACCAAATAACAATTTTAATATATGTGCGTTAATATTTCTGCGTGATTTTAAACAATTATTGAGACATTACAAAGCAAAATGAAGTGTGCCGTGGCAAAGTGTAATAGTGAAAACAAAAGGAAAGCGTGCGATATAAGTTTTTTTTCGTTTCCTACGGACGCAAATCTGGCGAAAAAGTGGAAGCAGTTCTGCCGGCGAGAAGATGCATTAAACAACAAATCGAGCTATGTGTGCATGAAGCACTTTACTAGTGAAGATATTGAAAATAATATTTGTAGTACTAGTATTAGGTAATGCACCAGTGGATAAGGTCGCCAGACGCTAATTAAAGCGGCATCTTACCGCGCTGTTATGTACCTAATACAAAACAGTGCCCAAGTTATTATACATTTAAAAGTTGAGCTTAAATTATGTTTTGCTTATATAGAATATTTGTTTCCAAAGAAGCCACACTCTCGGAAATGGTACAAAAGTCATCAAATAAAAGCTGTGGAGTCAACAGCTGTGGAGTTTATCGTGGTTGGCTACCGTCCACAAATATAAATATACACTCTGCATGGCTTTTTACAATGGCGAGTCCAAAAATTCACTTTGCTGCACACCTTCCTTTTGGTCTACATGAAATTGCAAACACTATTAATACATCCATTTTTTCATGTGCTAAAAATCGTACTTACCTAAAGGGCCACATGTCCAAAATTATTGCTACGTGTTCCGAATTAATCAATCTTTGTATATTTATTGATTCCTGCAAAATTGGGCCATGTAATATTAAAACTAACACATTTTTCTGCATTGTTTACATATTTTTATATGCGTTTTGGCATTTCTCTCTCGCAATTGCACCAAGATGACGTCACGCAAAAATTACGCTCAAAAATCCTCTCTCATTGGCGCAATCTTGTATTCTATCATTCTTGAGTATAAGCTGTTATAAGCATCGTTCACTTGTGGTGGCTGTATTTGCAAGACAGCACGCTTTGCTCTGGTGTTCGTTCATCCCCCGTTTTAACGTGAGTAGGCTTAAAGTCACAAAAACAGCACCCTTTGCCAATGTCTGGTTAGCAGACGCACATTGTACAGTGGTCTTGCGCGGCTGAGTTTCACGCTTTCTGACGCCTTAATATGCTTGTTGGCTATTTTCTGTTTTGAACTCATTTTTTTTTTACTCTTCGAGATGGGTACCTATGAAGAACAAGTTCTAGAATGGTTGGAAAAAATATCGTTGAATGGAAGCGATAGTGAGGACAATTTGGAAGAAGATTTCAGTGAATGGGCCGTATTAACAAAAACTAAGCAGTTGCTTTTTCTTAAGATTTCAAACCTTTTGCTTGATTTATTCAAATAAATTTACCTAAAAGGTATGAAATTTTAAGAAAAATCAATCGCTTAGTCTTCTTTATAAAGCCCAATGTGATACAAAAAAGTCAATTTCATTTGTAAGTACTTCTTCTTCTTCTTCTTCTTCTTCTTTTTTGGCGCTGTAACCGCCTAAGCGATTTTGGCCGAGTTCAGCAAAGCACGCCAGTCGTTTCTCCTCTGTGCCAACTGACGCCAATTGGAAACGCCAAGTGAAGCCAAGTCCTTCTCCACCTGATCTTTCCATCGCAGTGGGGGCCTCCCTCTTCCTCTGCTACCACCAGCGGGTTCCGAGTTGAATACTTTCAGAGCTGGAGCGTCGGTGTCCATTCGAACGACATGACCAAGCCAGCGGAGCCGCTGTATTTTAATTCGCTGCACTATGTCCATATCGTTGTAAAGCTCATACAGCTCATCGTTCCATCGTCTGCGGTACTCGCCGTCGCCAACGCGTAAAGGACCGTAAATCTTCCGCAAAATCTTTCTCTCAAACACCCCAAGAGCCGCCTCATCGGATGTTGTCATTGTCCATGCTTCTGCGCCATATACCAGCACGGGCATGATGAGTGACTTATAGAGCGTGGTTTTCGTACGTCGAGAGAGGACTTTACTCCTGAATTGCCTACTCAGTCCAAAGTAGCACTTGTTGGCAAGAGTGATTCTACGTTGGATTTCAATGCTGACATTATTATCGGTGTTAATGCTGGTTCCCAAGTAAACGAAATTCTCTACTTTCTCGAAATTGTAACTGTCAACAGTGACGTGGGTGCCAAGGCGCGAATGTGCTGACTGTTTGTTTGATGACAGGAGATACTTCGTCTTGTCCTCGTTTACCACCAGACCCATGCGCTTTGCTTCCCTATCCAACTTGGAAAAGGCAGAACAGACTTCGCGGTTTTTGTTACCGATGATGTCGATGTCATCAGCATAAGCCAGCAATTGCACGCTCTTATAGTAAATTGTTCCTGAGCGGTTCAGTTCTGCAGCTCTTATTATCTTCTCCAACATCAGATTAAAGAAGTCACATGAAAGGGAGTCGCCCTGTCTGAAACCCCGTTTTGTGGCGAACGGCTCGGAGAGGTCTTTTCCAATTCTGACGGAGCTGGTGGTATTGCTCAACGTCATTTTACACAGCCGTATGAGTTTTGAGGGGATGCCAAATTCAGACATAGCGGCGTATAGGCAACTCCTTTTAGTGCTGTCAAAAGCGGCTTTAAAGTCGACAAATAGGTGGTGAGTGTCGATCCTTTTCTCGCGGGTCTTTTCCAAGATTTGGCGTATTGTGAATACCTGGTCTATGGTGGATTTGCCAGGTCTAAAGCCACACTGATAAGGCCCAATCAGTTCATTGACGGTGGGCTTCAGTCTTTCACACAATACGCTCGATAAGACCTTGTAACCTATGCTTAGAAGGCTGATCCCGCGGTAGTTGGCGCGAATGGCGGGGTCACCTTTCTTGTGGATTGGGCAGAGCACACTTAAATTCCAGTCGTCGGGCATGCGTTCATCTGACCATATTCTGCACAAGAGTTGATGCATGCACCTTATCAACTCCTCGCCGCCGTACTTGAATAGCTCAGCTGGCAGGCTGTCAGCTCCAGCGGCTTTGTTGTTTTTCAGCCGCGTTATTGCTATACGTACCTCGTCATAGTCAGGCGGTGGAACGTCGACTCCGTCATCATCGACTGCGGGCTCGGGTTCTTCTTCTCCACAACTTTCCGTGCTGCTACCATTTAGTAGGGCGGAAAAGTGTTCCCTCCATAATTTAAGTACGCTCTGGACATCAGTTACTAGGTCGCCATTATTGTTCTTACAGGAGTGCGCCCCGGTCTTTAAACCTTCCGTAAGTCGCCTAACTCTCTGGTAAAATTTTCGGGCATTCCTCCTGTCGGCCAGCATTTCAAGCTCTTCGCACTCACGTATTTCTGCCTCTCTCTTCTTGTTGCGGCAAATACGTCTCGCTTCCCTCTTCAGATCCCTATAGCGGTCCCACATAGCGCGCGTTGCGCCCGATCGCAGCGTGGCCCTGTAGGCGGCATCTTTTTTCTCTGCAGCTTCCTGACACTCCTCATCGTACCAGTTGTTCTTTCGGGCTCGCTGAAATCCGACTACTTCTTCGGCGGCGGTACTTAATGAGCGGGAAATGTGGTTCCACTGCTCGACATTTGTAAGTACAAGTCACAATAAAAAAGATAAACAATTAATACCTTTAACCCTTAAACGCCTAGTGGTCCCTGCAGTAGACAACCCTTGATTTTGAATTTTTTTCATTTTAAGCACGCATTCTCGGAAATGGCAAAACAAACATGTAGCGCTGATTAATCCGCATCTTTTGGCTTCATTGTATTTCGTTTGCGAGCATTACAGCCATTTGCAGTGTGACTTTAAAGTGCTTCGAAATAAAGAGTGAATGAAAATTTTCTGTACTTATGTGAATAGTGCAGGAGATCCAGTGCATAGTTTTTAATAAAATTTTAAAATCGATTTCGTGGATATATACAAATTTTATGTAAGTGTCTAAAAAACAAAAAAGTTGACATTCGTGGCATTTATGAGCTAAAATCTGGTTGGTTCTTTGAGGAATCAGTAGGTGCTCACCAAGAAAGTTGTTTTATACCCAAGCCCACTTTTGCGCAAGGGTATTATGATTTTGTTTTTTTTTTATTAAAATATGCTATATATAATTTTTAATGTAGAATGTCAATAAGGAATCGTCGGTTTAATAAACCAGAGGAACTGGAGCAGTTTTTAGATGACTTCGACTGGTCACATAGTTCACTAGTGGTAGTGATTTTTGAGATGATGATAGCATTGCTGACCCGAACGTCACTATATCGGCAATTCAACAAACTGCTGGATCGGATAGTGATAATAGCACAGAAGAAACCGCGGTAAATGAAGGAAATACTGGTGAGAATCCTGTTGAGAATACTGGCGAAGACAGTTCAATGAATAACATAGGTGACGGTGAAACTGTTTTGGGGGATCGTGCCTGTTGGCCCGAATACGCCACATTATTTTCGAATACGAAAATTGATAAAGAAGCTGTTCAGTGTAAATAACCCTTGTGGAAGCGACAAAACCTGCAATTAAAAGAAAGCTGGGTTCATTTTCGCGGTAATGACCTTATTACTCCCGAAATCATGGCGTTAGATACGCCGTATCAGTTTTTCTCATTTTTTGTAACCGACGATATAATTTCGAATATCGTAAATCAAAGTAATATATATTCAATTCAACAAAATATATCAGACGCACTTAACACTACACCCGACGAGATGAAACGGTTTATTGGCATAAACTTTTTGATGTCAGTCCTCGAATATCCAAATGTACGAATGTATTGGGGTGAGTTCGGTAATTCTCACATTATTGAAGCCATGACACAAAATCGTCATGAAAAAATTCACCAGTTTTTGCACATTAGCAACAATAACGAGATGCCTTTCTGTCGAAATCGACGTGATCCATGTGCTGAGCAGCAGGTGGAAGAGCAACCAACATCAACCGCACAACTGTTGCGCCAATCAAAGAAAACGGTTATTGCGGAAGTGATCGGTTATTCAAAATACGACCACTGATCGAAGCACTGAACCGAAATTTTAACAAAGTTCCAAAAAAGGGCCGGCTTTGCGTAGACGAGCAAATTTGTTCAACGAAACAAAACAAAATCATTTCTTGAAACAGTATATGCCCGACAAACCACACCCGTGGGGATACAAGCTATTTTTGATATGTGATGACTTAGGATTTTGTTACGGTTTCGAAATATATTCGGTGAACGAAGACAATCCGATAGAAAATGAGCCAAACTTAGGGGCATCAGCTAACGTTGTGGTTCGATTGTGTCGATCCGTACCCCCTTTCGTCAACCACTGTATATGCACAGCGTAATCGGCTTCCTGGTTGCAAACTTCAAGAGAAAATGAAAAATCGCGGTGAAATGGATGAATATGTCGGATCCTTTTTCGGGATCGAGATATCGACAGTATATTGGAAAGATACGAAAGTTGTGAACATGGCTTCAACACTAGCTGGCCCACACCCGAACACTCTCCTACTGTTGAAAGGTTTAATAAAAAAACCAAGCGTGTGGAAAAAATCCCATGTCCCAATGTTATACACGAATACAACAAATATATAGGAGGTGTGGATCTTATGGATTCATCTCTAGGTCGGAGTCATATCCGCATCAAGTCACGTAAATGGACAAATAGGCTGATATACCATATGCTTGATATGGCAATTATTAACTCTTGGATATTATACAAGCGACATTACTCCATTACGCCACGAACAACCAAGATATTGAGCCTCCACGAGTTCATTTGTGAAGTATCGCAAGTTCTTACGAAATCTGGAACCCAGTTACTAACTAGAGGGCGGAGAAGTAACATCGAAAAGGAGATTTCTGCAAAACGGGCACGTCCCAACAGTGCTGCATTACCGCCCCGTGATATACGGTTGGATAACGTCGGACATTTACGCAAATTTATAGACAACGGAAAGCCAAGATGCAAACATCCTAATTGCTCATCACGTACACAGGTTTATTGTATTAAATGCGGCGTATCTTTATGTTTCTCGTCAAAACAAAATTGTTTCCTGGATTTTCATACTTACTAAATGTAATTATTTATTAATTCACAAAAATGTCTTTAAAAACATTTGCTTTAAATGTACTTCTCTAATAAACCCCTGATGGTTCCTCCAGGGACCAACCCAAAAAACTCCCACTAAAATCCAAACGCATCAATTGCCCAAAAAATCGTTGAACAAACATTGCTTAGAATTAAGGTTTAGATCGCAAATCTAATTTTCGATCAAATGGGAAATGTCAGGCGTTTAAGGGTTAAGTGTGAAAGTAAATACGAATACCTTTAAGATAATTTATGGTTCGTTTGAGTTCGTTCGTTTTAAAATATTTTTTTTTTTAATTTTTTAAAATAGTCCCTTTCAAAGAGATGATAAAATATGTGTTATTCAATATGCATATGCATACATTCGTTTTAAAAGCGAAATAATGCATATGGAAAAAAAAGAAATAAAGCATACATGCACAGTTTAATGTCTAAATGCATAGTTTCTATATGCGTAATTTCGGTACCCCATGAAAACATTCCTGTCCACCGTGATTCAATAATTAAAGGTAAGATAATTATTAACAGCCGTGGTTTGACACTTGAGAAACGGGAGGTTTGAACTCCCTGGGTACGAAAATGGTAGTAGAAATTAGGCACTTAGTAAGGAAATTCCTCTTGTAAATTTTAATGTATTTGCAGGAAATTCGGCCTTTTAAACGAAATATTATATATCTACATACGTGAATTACGTAATTTATGTGCTAATTGGGGGTATAAAAACTGCAAAAGGGTTCAAAATTTAAACAAAACTACTATGACTTTTATGTAAACATTGAATTTAACAGTTTTTGTTTTCATCAGTAATATGTGCTTTATATGCATATACAAATATACATATTGTACAAAAACGTATAATTCTATTTCACAAGGGAGCGGTGCGAGAGAAACAACTCAGTTTATCTAACCTTTAATTATTGAATCATGCCTGTCCATAAGTACATACTAGGAATGTTAATCCTGGGATTCCGGGATCCCGGACTTTTTAAGTTCTCGAAAATCCCGGGATTCATGGCAAGTAATCCCGGGATTTCGGGGATTTGCAATTTGCACTGATGGCAATAATAGTAACTCCTTTTCTTGACCAGTATTGGCTATATTTCTTTTTTTATTTAATAATAAATATTTTTTTTTAAATGTGTAGCTCATTATACATATAACACCGCGCGATAGTAAATTTCATACACAAATATCAATATATTCACGAAACCATGGGCCAAATATAGTAAAAGTGCGTTTTTAGTTTTTCGCTCTGACGTCAGTAATTCAAAAATGATTTAAAAAATTCAGAGAAATGTGCTTAGAAAAGAAGTATGGGTATAAAATTAATGAGGAAAGCCTGTAGAATTTAAACATATTCAAGTTTCTGGTGCAAAAGGGCTGGTAAATATTGAAAATGTCATTTTAAAATTTTATGCTTGAAATCTCGAAATATTTGTTTTTGAAAAAAGTATATGTTAAGGGCCTATATAAACTCGATAACATCCTCGAATTTCGTTTTTCTAATTTTGTCAGCTTAAAAATTACCTATTCGTCTTTGTGAATCCAAAAAATATAAAATTTTTCAATTCTAAAGAAATTTCCTATTGCAGTTGGTACCCTTATTTTTATTCTACATTGCATTGAATTTATTTATTAATTTTTGGAATTAATCATATCTTTGAAATTACAAAGTCCTTCAAAATAAATCCTGCGGTCAGAGAGAAAAAATAAAAACGCCACTTTAAATAAAAAAATAGGTTTTAAAACCATTTATTTGTTATATATTTGATGGTAGCAGAGTTTCTCAAACAACATAGAAGCAATTTTTTCGATTCAAGTTGTTGAAAAGTAATGAATATCTAAGTCCCGGGACTAATCCCGGGATCCCGGGTTTGTGACAAAGCCACCTCGAAAATCCCGGGATCGGAAAAAGCCGAAAAATTAACATCCCTACCCCTTAAGATGAAAACCACGGCAAACATTTAAAGGACTACGATTTGAGGGCATGCACCTGGTATGTCCGGACCCTTAGTGGGGAAGGTGCCTCTGCCCGGCTGGTTGATGTCCTCGAAAGGACAAAAGTTGAAATGCCTGAGGCCTTGCGACGTCTACTAAAGGTGCCATGTAAAGGAGCGAAAATTCGGTGTTGGACTTGTGGTGGGAGAGAGACTCCGTCGCCGAATACTGTCGTTTACCCCGGTGGACGAGCATCTAGCCACAAACCGCATCAAAGCGAGATACTTCAACATCTGACAATTGACTTCGCCGGGACCCGAAACATGGTAGTATGCGGTACTAGGTTCAAGTATAAAAGTATAATCGTGGCTGTCTCCGGATCCAAAAACCAGAAACCAAATCGCTCATGTTGTAATAGGCGGAAGGCATGCTTCCAATGGTTTAGAAGTACGTACACTGCGAAGCCCAAACATCGACTCGGACCTCTATACTGTTGCAACCAATATACGCACCCGCCTCTGTGCAGCAAAAAGTGTGCGCCCAAATATGCAAGGAAAGATTGACGTCGAAAAGTTGCAATCACAACAGACAGCCAATGCATTCGCTACTCGACCCCCACACCTGCTCTCAGAGCACTCTTCAACAAACCGACATACGCGAGCAGTGAAACCACATATACCGCTCATTAACTACTGCTGCCGAAGAAGTAATCGGATTTCAGCGAGCCCGAAAGAACAAATCCTACGATGAGAAGTGTCAGGAAGCTGCAGAAAAAAAAGATGCCGCCTACAGGGCCACGCTGCGATCGGGCGCAACTGAAGACGGTAGCGTATTTGCCTCAATAAGAAGAGAGAGACCGAAAAACGTGAGTGCGAAGACCCTGAAATGTTGGCCGACAGGAAGAATGCCCGAAAATTTTACCAGCGAGTTAGGAGACTTACGGAAGGTTTCAAGACCAGGGCCTACTACTGTAAGAACAGTAATGGCGACCTAGCTACCGATGTTCAGAACATACATAAATTATGGAGGGAACACTTTTCCACCCTACTGAATGGAAGCAGCACGGAAAGTTGTGGAGAAGGAGAACCCGAGCCCGCAGTCGATGATGACGGAGTCGATGTACCACCGAATGACTATGACGAGGTACGAATAGCAATAACGTGGCTGAAAAACAAGAAAGCTGCTGCAGCTGACAGCCTGCGAGCTGAGCTATTCAAGTACGGTGGCGAGGAGTTGATAAGGTGCATGAATCAAGTCTTATGCAGAATATGGTCAGATGAATGCATGCCCGACGGCTGAAATTTAAGTGTGCTCTGCCCAATCCACAAGAAATGGGACCCCGCCATTCGCGCCAACTACCGTGGAATCAGCCTTCTAAGCAGAGGTTCAACGAACTGATTAACTCTTATCAATGTGACTTTAGACCTGGCAAATCCCCTATAGACCAGGTATTTACAATACGCCAGATCTTGGAAAAGACCCGCGAGAAAAGGATCGACACTCACCACCTATTTGTCGACTTTAAAGCCGCTTTCGACAGCACTAAAAGGAGTTGCCTATACGCCGCTATGTTTGAATTTGGCATCTCCACTAAATAGATATGGCTGTGTAAAATTACGTTGAGCAGTACCACCAGCTCCGTCAGAATTGGGAAGGACCTCTCCGAGCCGTTCGCCACAAAACGATGTTCCAGACAGGGCGACTCATGCGACTTCTTTAATCTGATGTTGTATAAGATAACAGGAGCTGCAGAACTGAACAGCTCAGGAAGAATCTACTACAAGAGCGTGCAATTGCGGGCTTATGCCGATGACATCGACATCATCGGTAACAATAACCGCGAAATCTGTTCTTGCCTTTGCCAAGTTGGGTAACGAAGCAAATGGAATTGGTCTGGTGGTAAACGTGTAAGACGAAGTATCTGCTGTCATCAAACAAACAGTCAGCACATTCGCGCCTTGGCGCCCACGTCATTGTTGACAGGTATAATTTCGAGAAAGTAGACAATTTCGTTTACTTGGGAACCAGCATTAACATTGATAATATTGTCAGCATGGAGATCCAACGCAGAATCACTCTTGCCAAAAAGTGCTCCTTTGGACTGAGTAGGCAATTCAGGAGTAAAGTCCTCTCTCGATATACGAAAACCACACTCTATAAGCCTCTCATCATGGCTGTGCTGGTTTATGGCACAGAAGCATGTACAGTGACAACAACCGATGAGGCGGATCTTGGAGTATTCGAGAGAAAGATTTTGCGGAAGATTTACTGGCCTTTACGCGTTGGCGACGGCGAGTACCGCAGATGATGGAACGATGAGCTGTATGAGCAAATTCAGCCGCTCCGCTGGCTTGGTCATGTCTTTCGAATCGACACCGACGCACCTGCTCTGAAACATTCAACTCGGAACCCGCTGGTGGTAACAGAGGAAGAGGGGGTTCCAAACTGAGATGGAAATACCAGGTGGGAGACGGACTTGGCCGCAGTTGGCACAGAAAAGAAACGACTGGCGTGCTTTGTTGAACTCGGCCAAAATCGCTTAAGCGATTACAGAGCCAAATAAGAAGCAGAAGACATAGTTTTACTCTGAATAAAACATTATTTTCAAAGAAGTGTATAAAAGAGAATATTTTCTTTCGAAATTTTTACAAAAAATGGGGTAGAATTGGAAAGAATAATACAATTTTTTGTAAATTTAAAATTTATTCTAAAAACTTTCCACATATCGATGTTCCTCTGCAATAACGGGATACACGAAAATTTCACGTTTTTTAGTTTTATAGCGGGCTAATCATATTTTTCTGTGGCAAATCGACAATATGCCATTTGTCGCAAAACCGAAGTGGCCAACCCTTACTACTGAACAGTGGCACATGTCGTACATTTATCATGATAGGTTAGTGATGCTTCAATGTGAAATAACAACACTTTTCCTATTGTGTCGTTGTTCAGTACATAGTTTAAGTAAGAGAATTAGTAATTTTTTATGGGAAATAACGGCACTTTTCGTTTCGTGCCGTTGTTAAGCAATACAAATGGAGTTTTCTTCGTTTAACTACTTAGGAGTTGTTACTTATTTCGTATTTTTACAGTCCAACACTTACTTAATCTTTAGAAAAAGTCGGAAGCTTACAAATTTTTCCAACAGAATGACTGCAAATAATACGGAATAAATACGTTCCAAAACATATTATTGCTAAATTACGAAACAAAAAATCTGAAAAATATGAATATTTAAGTTGTGTCGTAATTGCAGAGGACCATCGATATTTGCAATATGCTCACAAAATTTATTATTTCTTTAAATAGTACAAATATTCTTCTTTCCAAAGCCCTACAAAAACTTAGAATTGGTTAAAAAATAACCTAGATAAAAATTTGTTGGTGTGCCGACCTGCCGATTCAACAGTTCATGATGGTCAACAATTGTGTATACCGCTAGGCTTTCTACAGATTTGTAGTTATTTCTTTAACAATCTCTTAACACAAGTTCAGAATCTAGAAACTCAAGCCATCCACATTACTTTTCGTATAACTCATAAACTTGCTATTAAAATTTATTTCAAGTGAATGAAGTTCCGCTGAAAGGATTCATATGAGCGGCGTTAATTTACCACGGAGTATGGCACCTTTTTCTTATTAATCAATTACTAAATTTTATTGCTTGGTATGGTATACAAGAAATCCTCCTTTTCGACAGAAAATCCCATTCGCCCTTTTTAGTCATAAAATCCCGAAAAAAGGGCGAAATCCCACAAACTGACAACACTCGGTAGTGCCCACCTCTGATCTAACGCATAGATAGGCGATTTTTGCTCGCGAGCAACGCCAGCGTCGCAGTTCGTATACGTACACAGAAGCACAGCAGCGAATTTCGATTCAGTCAAGTGGTGGTAATAGTCGCGACTATCGATAGTGGGCGATATTGTTTTTTTTTTAAACTGTCGATAGCCTATCGATAGTCGCCTATTTCTAAAAAGATAAAAATCTAGTTGGGGCCTATTCATAGTAAGTAAGTTTTTTCGTTTACTATTACATATTAAAGCTGCTTTACTGCACATTCGTTCTGATTCTACTGATGATGAGTTAGGCCAACATAGCTGCCATATATTGTTTTATATAAAAGTATTGCTGCTTTATACAATGCACATTCACCATTTTTGTGTCTAAAATTTGGAAAGTTTTCAATAGTGAAAATACTCGATAGTTTTTCAAAACTATCGATAGTGGAAAAAAACCAATCCCATCGATAGTATCGATAGTGCCATTGATAGTTTGACACCACTAATTCAATCTGCTTTCAGATTTCACCAAGGCAACGTCACGCTCGGCTGTGGCTTGTTTTTCTTCGTAATTTTAGCACACGCTTGCCATATTTTGTGTAGGAAAATTGCAAAAAATCCCCAATGCAAAGATTTTCTTACATTGTTCTTTGCATGCGTTTGTGACGATTCAAACACAAAATGGTGCGACTCTATATAAGAACTACAGTTTATAGTTCAAAGAACTTTCAACAAGCCCCAATGTCCATAATGCTGTTATTCCTATATATTTTTAATATAAGCAAGCTGTATATTCCGTGAATTTAAAAACATATACAATTGTCTGCTTGCTGACCAACGTTCACTAATTTAATAATAAGTCCCATGACATTCACAAATTGCATACTTTATTTTAGAAAAAAATGTCTAAAGAAATCGATAGAGAAAAATACGTAATGAATAATATTTGTAAGTTATACTCTATTTTCAGGACTAAATACCTATTTATATGAAAATAATAACATCTAGACACCGTAACCATCTGGCCGGCCGGCATTCAAAAGATTTGATTCTAACAAAACGGTGCCCAGGGGTTAAACAAATGAGTTTTACCAATTAAATTTTTTTAAATTTTACAAGTACTAAATTTTTCATATGTAAAAGTTTCCATAAACTAATAGTATTAGTTACTAAAAACTTCCAAGATTCATTATTTCACTATACGTATATAAAGATTTTGGCCTATCTGGCCTGACCCATGCACGAAAAATACCACTTTTAGTACATTTATAAAAATGTGGCAACCATAACTGAGCGCGACGCACTAATACCACGACAAAATGAGACTGTGTCGGTGTGCCCAGCACGGTTGCCACACAACAAAAAATTTGCTGACCAGAATTTACAAAAAAAGTTACCTAAAAGTTACCAAGTAAAAAACAACGATTTATTATACAATAAACTGTAAAAACAAACCTCGTTTATTTGCCATAAATAAGAAATGGGTGCAATAAAGTTTTATTAAAAGAAAAGTAAACAAATTAATTTTACATATGAGGCCATGAGGGCCAGAGGAGCCTATCTATAGACAAATTTTCAGTTATATGAGAAAGAAGGATCTATAAAAAATAAATTCGGTCCTTTACTAAAAAATTCATTGCACCTACGTGATGCTACATATAATAAAACCAAAAGGGCGGGCCTCGGGCTATTACCGTTTCGATTCTGGTAATGCTTTTTAAGGTGCACCTCAACTTTTTTTGAAATGTCAGTTAAGCTACTCTGGCGCTCAAGGCCTCATATATTAGATACATTTACATACGTATATAAATACATACATTTTTATCGAATCTCTGTATACGTACGTGGAAAGAAAAAGAGAATATAACAAAAAATTTTGAAACAAAAAACAACACATAAATATTTTTGCAACGCACGATTTTAAAAATATGCTTAAAGCTCTTGTCTCTTGAACGGGATCTTAGCCTCAGAACAAAAAAAAATATTTAAAAAATCGACTTAAGTGCATATACCGAAGCGCTATAGAACCCAAATACACCGCACAAACTGCTCTTCGAACCTCCTTTTTTCATTTCCTCTATATATGGATCAAAGATCTGTCAATAAGTATTGAACGTGTGGCATATTTCGTGATATCAATTCACGGCTCGGCATTTCGCGTTGCATTTCGAACAAAGTAGACGTGGTATCATCACACATATAATAGGGGTCTTCCTTTAAACTCGTAAAAGTCTCGTAAACCTCGTAAATTTAAGAGCTTCGTAAAAGAACTGTCAAAATTTGTATGGAGCTCTATTTAAGAGTCCCTCGTAAATTTACGAGGCAAATTTGATGCGCAAACGACCACGTAAACTTCATTGTTGTTGGGATCGAAACTTTTATACAAAAATGTATGATAAAATAATGAAAATAAATGAAAAAAATAATACGCGAATAAAATGAATGGATTTCATCCACTAACTGTTTCGACATAGGTTTTCTCCTAATTTTCGGCATTTCTAACTGTATTTTATTTAAGAGTGATAGAGATAAGATGGCGGGATGTTATGGAAAATACTACGAAACAAAAATTGCTTCACAAAATCCTGGTTGATCTGTCAAACAGCCACTTTACGCACCTATTTACTCCTTTTCAAAAAGGGGGTGTTCCCATAAAAGCCTCGTAAACTTACGAGTTTTACCCGGTTTAAGACTTTACGAGTTTAACGGAATCCCCTAAATAAAAAGTATAGATACGATTTCCAGGCTTCATCTATTGGACTTTAAACCTCTCAACTCAAAAACATGTAAATACTGACGCGATAAATATTGAACATGTGGCATTCCCGCGCGATCCATCACTATTTTTAAATCCATCAATATGGATCCCGATCCAAATATCACAATAAATATTGAACGTAAGACGGGCACCCCACACTGTGATAAATTAACGAGTAGACTGCCCAGCGACAACTTTCTTCGATATGTGGTTAATTATTTTTTCTGAGTGCTGTGTTGCTTGTTTAATGCAATTATTTCTAGTATTGTTGTCATCGCGACGCACAACCACAGTGCAATATACCAAATTAATCCAACTTTTTTAGTCTGACTTTATACATACACGGCAAACTTACCATAAGTGACCAAAGAAAAAAAATGTTGCCAAGTTACCAAGGACTCAAAAAGATACCTATTTTGGTCACAAGTGACCAAATGTGGCAACCGTGTGCCCCGCCATTGAGCTAATGTATCGCCTTGATGAAAAGGAATACAGCAGAAGCCCTCACCGCCAATATTACGCAATGTTAAATGTAATGCATATTTAAATAGAAAAATAATCGAGCGCAATAATTGCAATATATTTATTATAACTAGAGAACGACCAAACTTCGAATTCGGCCATGTTCGGCCACAAAAATACAGTTCGGTTTCGGTTCGGCTTCGGCAAAAAAAGCCGAACTTTGACCGAACTTTCTTATGTACTTTTTTTCCTTTTTTTAAATAAAAACTCTGCATCTTTAAAAAGCCATTGCTTGTTTATTACTTGGGCCCCTTAAAATGTTCGGTTTGGTTTCGGTGGGTCAAAGTTCGATTCGGTTCGGCCTTAAATATCGATGATCGGTCGTTTTCTAGTTATAGCTATGGTAAATTTTGTGTACCTCTTAGCATTTCGCCACATAATACAGCAAATAACCACTAAAACGATGAGGGAGAAACAAGCTACCGACATAGTCCAGAATGCAATTTGTAAAGGCTCTTTTGGCTCCCACCAAAACTCCGTTGTAGGCGGATAAGTCGGAACTAGCACTCCGATTACCGTTGGCAGGTATTGTGTCCAAAACGCACATTCAGTTTGTCGATAATTGAGCAATATTGATGAGTTGAAAGTCGTATTGATGTTCAAGTAGCGCAGCTCGCCTTGATACGCACGTTGGAAATGGATGCCCAAAACTTGTTGTGGTGTGGGATTACTGCAGTGATTTTTTCAATTAATTCTTATTATTTAAAAGATATTCTCATTAATGAAACTAACCCGTATCTGGCAAAATTCGAATAGGTTTGCATAAAGAAATGACTCATGTTTCGATCGTTGTCTGTCCACATATTGCGCTGGAGATGTTCCCTTTTAGGAAAGAATTCTATGTCCATGAATGGAGCGCCAGTAAGGAAATAATGTTCTATATTATGTGGATATTTTCGCCATTGTGGATAATTCAATGCTTCCACTGTTGTGTTGAGCACGTATATATAGACTGGTACGCGCTGCTCCAATAGTAATTTAACCATTTTATCAACTGGTGCTCGAAAATACAGATCAGAAAGCATATTTATATATTGCTCACGTATCACCGTACTATTGTTGGGATCCGGCCAATATGTATACATGTATTTGATAGCCTCGTAAACGCCATTCGGATTTAGTGTGTAATTGTACCGGAAGACATGTTCGCGGATTTTTTGATCAAAGAATTTAGCATCAATTTCGTAATATGGTGCTAAAGACTCATTTTGTCCTACAAACAAAGCTGCCTCTTGAGTCGTTACACCTGTCATATACTGCAATCCACGATTGAAATGCCCTTGTCGAATAAGATATTCCGGAGGTTGCGTTAAGAATTTCCAATCTTTTTCACGCCAACCCTCATACCAATCATCGGCAGGCACCGTGAAGTTGTGGTCCAGCACCGGCCCCCAAGGAAACGTACCTACTTGCGGTGGGAATTCTGCATTGCCCAGCTCATAAAAGCTACGTCCAGTCCGAAGACAGTTAACCAGTTTCCATGACGATTCTATGGAGCAGCCAAGCAATTGGCCCAATACGCGACTGGTATTCTGTGCACGATATTTATCTTGAATAAGTGTCCAGTCCGCCAAAGCAGCTCCCGATTGTGCAATAACTCTCTTCACTATGTTTTTAGTTTGCGGTGCAACCATTAGCAGACCGGCAGATCCTGCACCTGCACCTGGGCCAAACAATGTAATCGACTCGCGATCACCATTGAAGAATTCAATGTTGTCATAAATCCACCTTAGAGCCATTACTTGATCTAGTATCCCATAATTGCCTGGTGAGTTCTCATCACCGGTCGATAAGAAACCAAGTGCACCAAGTCTATAATTAATCGTAACTACAACAACATCGTAGAAGGACGCGAGTATATGACCTTGAAAAAGGTTAGAGGCACCACGTATGAACTCTCCACCGTGTATATAGACCATCACAGGATACTTTTGCGCCACGCCAGCACCTGTCTGTCGGAAATGAATTCCAAAGTTAAATAAATTGTGTAAAATACATTCATGGGCGTAGTGCAGGAGGGAGATAGGGGAGGGGGGGGGGGG
>NW_016158259.1:128334-130451 GCF_001687245.7 Rhagoletis zephyria | reverse complement strand
GGGGGGGGGGGGGGGGGGGGGGGGGGGGGGGGGGGGGGGGGGGGGGGGGGGGGGGGGGGGGGGGGGGGGGGGGGGGGGGGGGGGGTGGAGTGAGGCGTGTGCTCGAGGAGCCACATTTCTTCCGATGTATACAAAAATAATACCTCAAAATGCAAAATTAATAATTTTCAAATGTAATTAAATAATAATATCCAGCAAGTATAAATACATACATATGTATGTACGTACATATGTATAGATATTGCGCACATAAATGCCAAAAATTGCTTATTAAATAAATTTTTGCAAATTTATTTATAATTTGTCATTTTTGTACAACCTATGTACACCAAAGTTCTTACACAAATCTTTCTTGATTAAAAATGATACAGGGCAACACTGATTTTGGTACGACAAATGTTAAAGCTGTTTTCAATGGATATTTTTCTGCTGATTACGAATCCGTAATTATAAAGTTTTCATCAGGTCCAGATTTTAAGAAAAACGAGGTCAAAATGTCAAAAAATCGTGTTTTTGCAAAATTTATAAGCTCTAGCAAAGAAAGAGAAGGTGCTAGAATCTTCCGCTTACGCTTAAATTAAAGCTAGGACTCTCGACTACTGTCCCTGTAAATACCATCCCTGCACCTTGACCTGATGGTCAATTACAGCGACTTATTTAACAGCAAAAAGTGTCAACAAATCGCATTTTTTGCCATATTTGAGAAGCTCTAGCAAAGAGAGAAAAGCTGATGGAACCTTCCACTTAGGCTTAAATTAAAGCTAAAATTCTCGATTCTGTCCTTGTAAATACAATCCCTGCACCCTGACCTGATGGTTACTAATAGTCAATTATTGAACAATAAAAAAAATACTGAAAAATTGTGCTATTGAAAAAAAAATGTGCCAAAATCATTTTTTGCTTTAAAATAAATTACCATAAGTGACCTTAGGGTGAAGGTGCAAGGATGGTATTTTTAGGGATTGCAGTCGAAAGTTCAAGCCTTAATTTAAGCCTAAGTGGAAGGTTCTAACGCCTTTTGTGCGGAAGGTACTCAAACTTCGCTAAAACCAGTATTTTCAGGAATAGTAGTCGAGAGTTCTAGCTTTAATTTAAGCCTAAGTAAATGGTTCTATCACCTTTTGTTTCTTTGATAGAGCTCCTAAAATATTACACAAAACGCGATTTTTTAACATTTTGGCCTCGTTTTTCTCAAAATTTGGAGAGATGGTAAGTATTGAGTTACGGGTTCGTAATCAGCACAAAAAAGTCTGTCAAAAACAGCTTTTAAAAATCGACTAATGGTTCTACATCAACTTTGTGTGTTATGCACAATATACCAAAAATTAATGTGTGTGAATGCACAATTAACTTTTAGTTTAGTAGTTTAAGTGTCAAGCCAGAAGCATAAATGTGCAAATTTACCAATTTTGAGTTAATGGGTTGACTTGATTAACCTTTGGATGTTTTATGTTATACCAAAACCCAGATAACCATGCGTACACGGAATCCATATGTTTTACAATGTCAATTACATTAATTTAGAGTTAAGTCTGATAAAAAAACTTTCAAACTTGATTTCCCAACATTTTGATTAAGAGTTATGGCGCATTTACATGGTATGAAGCCATATGAACTGTTGATACGCTAAAATAGAGGGACTACATGTTCTAATGAGGAATTCAATGATATCGAGTGGGATGCATATAATAAATTTTTTCATATGAAAAGTTATGGGGAGATACTGTAAACATACTGTTGTGATACTGTTAAGCATATGAAATTATAGCAAGTTGAATTTTCATACATCTTCCCATAAAAAGTTTAACAGATGCAGAGATACCAAGGGGGGTTTTTCCCATTTTGATGCCTTTTTAATATAAAAACCCACCGAAAAGGAGGAAAGCGGCAACTCCGCCATTCACATACATGTCAAATATAGGCTTATTGTTACTTAAACGTGATATAAAGCTCATTAAAATGTTCTGTAATGTCTTGTTGTAAGTTTGTTATCATAGTTCTTCGTATTTTTGTTGTCCACTAAACGTGAGTGGCTTCAATTTAAAAAGTTCTAGTACAAAGAATTTCTTTGTTTTGAATTTGTTTGTTTATTGTTTTTAATTTTTAAATTCATACTT
>NW_016158259.1:101626-126116 GCF_001687245.7 Rhagoletis zephyria | reverse complement strand
AAAAAAAAATATTGTCTAGTATACAAGTCAAAATTGTTAAATATATATCGCTTTCATTCATTTCTTCATAGAGTTGGTGCTTCTTTTATAGGAAAATTCATACGGCTTATGAACAGATTCATACCATGTAAATGCACCATTACACATTCATGTTTCTGGCATAAGGGGAACGATATGTAAAAATGCATATCAAAACAAGAAAAGAAGTATAAGTTTGGGCGAAACCGATTTTAAACCGTTTTGATAATATGCTATATCAGGCTTATTGAAATAATTGGACCACATTCGGTGGAAATCGATATAGCGTTTACCGTATGTATGTAGTGGGTGGAACTACCCCAATTTTCCAAAAATCTTTAAGTTTATTTCTTATTAGGATATTCTTATACCAATTATCTTAGAGTAAATCGGCGTTTTTAGTTATAGAAATATCGGAGTTTTCGTATTTCTGAAATTTACCGGTTTCTGGGAAGTGAACGTAGTTATAGTCCGATTTCAAGAATTTTAAACATATTGGCCCGTAGTTATAGTCGAAAGTTACAACCTCTTCTAGTTAAAATTAATCTTTAACTTTAGAGCAGGCTTTAAGTTTTAGTCAGTTATAGACATGTTAGAGGCAGGTTTTTGCTAGATTGACACAAAACAGGGCCATTAATATAAAATGAAAAAAGTAACCAATCGGCATTAGGAAAACTTTGTTATTTTAGCAAGTTCACCCTGTGTCATCTGACTTTTATAAATAATTTTGAAAATGGCGCAGCAAACTGTAAGTAAATAACAAATTTTTGTAAAATATAATTTATTAACGTAAATAATTTAATTTTTATAGGAAGTGAAAAGAGTTCGTGAAGTTAATTGCTTGCGCTCCTCCTCTTTCATTTGAAAAGGATCTTGGCGTTCCTTGTATGTTTTCCTATTTCTGGTTGCGATTGTATCATCCAAACTCGCAAACTCTCGAAATATCCTTTGATTGGGAAGCATATTCTTCAAATTAAGACCACTTTTGTATTTTCTCCGCAAATTTTGATAGGAAAACGTCTACTTAGATTACGCTTTTAAGATTTTAAAACCTCGTCAACCTCATTTTAAATTTAAAACGCCGTTTTAAAGTTAAAAGGTCTTTTAAGTTGACTATGACAGTGTTAAAAGAGTGTTTATCTTAATATACAGTTTTAAATGTTAAAACCTGCCTCTAACTTGTCTATAACTACGGGCCATTGTTTCTTCTACACCAAGGGTAATAACTAGAGCCTAGATTTTTATGCGCTAAAGAATCGAAACTATGCGCATATAATGTGCACTAAAACAAAAAATATGCAAAAGACTTCTCGCACTTGTTTTGCTTTTTTAATTTTTTTTATTTACTTTTCATATTTTATTATAAGTTAATAATTAATACAAGGATATATTGTAATTTTTAGTGCCCCGAAAAACTCAAAATTAATTAACTTAGAGCGAAAAATTGCTAAGTACATTTTTTATGAAAACTCATATTTTGATACAGGAGGCTAGGGAAATTTAAAATGCATTGTTTCGAAAGGGATTAAGGTACTTGTTTTGCTTATTATGGTTTATATTTAATGCAAGGAAAATTTGTTTAGTCAAAAAGAAGCACCGAAAATCCGATAAGACCAAATTAGTACCAAATCTTTTAATATGGATCGAATCCCTCTGATTCGTATGGAGTTTTGCTTTTCTTTGAACAGGCAAAATGTTGTATTCAAAATTTTGCGAAATACTTGAAGGAAATGGCTATAAGAAGAACTTAGCAACTTTTCACTCTAAGCTAGCGAAATATCTAAAATTTTAAAATATTTATGTATTAAAAAAAGCACTTAAGCACATGATTTGTACATTTGTACGGATTTGTACATTTTGGCAGTCCCATAGTGGTGTTGTTTAGAAATTTGAGTTCAGCTCAATAAAAGAAATTTCAGAAAACACCACTCTGTAACTGCCAAAATGTAGAAATCTGTGCAAATGTATAAGCCGTGTGATCCCTGCTTAACAGCTGTCACTTGCGGCCATTTGGCTATGTTACAATGATGTTACCAATATAATCCTTTATTGAAAAAAGAAGAACTTTTACAGTTGAATTTTGCCTTTTTTTCCTTGGGAAAAACAAGTAAGATGTACAATGAAAGGAAATGTCAAATAACTCGACTCGAAAGTCGAGGTTCGAAGCAAATGAATTCAAGTGAATAGAAAACAAGGTTGCATTAATTTTAAAGTACTTAAGTGACTTAATCATATTGAACATCCTGCCCGGTCGAGGCGTTCGTCCCGAAATCTTCGCTGTCCAAGAGGCGGCACAATTTCTGTACTGCCCGGGTGAGGCATCCACTGCTAGTTTTTATCGACACATTTCGGATGGCCCCATCCCCTCCAGGGTGCACCGCTATCACCCGACCCAGCCGCCATTGAGTTGGAGGTAAATTTTCATGCCTTACCAAGACGACGTCGTTGATCTTAATATCGGGCATGCGCTTCTGCCAATTATTTCGCCTTTGAAGAGTAGAAAAATATTCGTCGCTCCAACGGTGCCAAAACTCTTGGTGGACCTGCCTTAACAATTGCCATTGCTTCAGTCGATTGGTAGGGGCTTGGCGGACATCAGGTTCGGGTACGGCTAAAAGCGGGGAGCCAACCAGAATATCGCCAGGTGTAAGGGCGAGCTTGTCCTCCGGATCGTCATGAAGTGGGGTGATGGGACGCGAATTTAGACACGCCTCAACTCGTGCCGCCAAAGTCTGCATCTGGTTATACCACATCGTTTGAGCACCAACACAGCGAACTAGATGGTGTTTGGCAGACTTGACAGCAGCCTCCCAGAGCCCGCCTTGATGCGGCGCGCGTGGAGTAATAAAATGCCACTGCGTACCCATAGCTGCTAACGATTTTTGAATGTTGTCCGTGTACCAAGCGGCAAGATCTTCTTGTAATATTCGATTAGCACCGATAAAAGCCGTGCCATTGTCACTGTACAAATCGCGACATGGTCCTTGTCGACTAATGAAGCGGGTGAACGCATTAAGGAACGCCTGAGAATAGAGGTCGTCCACCACTTCAAGATGAACAGCCTTTGTTGCCATGCAAATGAAAATGGCGAGGTAGGTTTTAACCATTGTGCGAGAGCGTTTCGTTCCCGTACGCAACACAAATGGACCACAATAGTCGACGCCGGAAGCAGCAAAGGGTCGTGCAGCGCTAACGCGCTGCCTAGGTAATGGGGCCATCTGTTGCATCAACAACGCTCCGCGATGTCGATGACAGATCACACAGCGGTGGATGGCTCGTTTTACGGCCTGGCGGGCATTCAAAATCCAGAAGCGCTGTCTAAGAGTCTGAAGCATCAGTTGCGTTCCCCCGTAAAGGGTTTGTTCGTTAGCTTGTCGGATGAGTAGCGTGACCAGAGGACTGGATCGCGGAAAGAGGATCGGGAAACGCCGATCGTATGATAAGTCAGCTCTTTGAATGCGTCCACCCACTCGCAACATGTGCTTCTCATCAAGTAAGGGATTCAACGGCATAAGTCGACTGGAATGTGAAATGTGTCTTCCACTCTTCAGCTGCTTGACCTCACTGCTGAAGGCATCCTGTTGGTCAATACGAATCAAAACGTCTAATGCATCGTCGAATTCTCTTGCACCTATAACCCGCTTGCGCAGATGTTGACGTGAGCTAAGCCATCGCAGGATAATTGCCACTGTATGACCTTACCATCCCGTTGTCGTGTTTCAATAGATCGCGCTGCACTGATAACTGCAGGGCATGAAATGGCGCGCTCTTCGGAACGTAGTGTATTCGCTTCGTCCCCAAGGAGAGGAAGCGGTTTGTTTCTTACAGAGATGTCTTTCTCCAGCCAGCTTGGGCCCTGCCACCAAAGCGGATGCTCCAGCAGTTCGAAGGGTGATATGCCTCTACTCGCGCAGTCGGCTGGATTCTGTGCCGACCGGATGTGATGCCATCGATCGGGGGAAGTGAGCTCCTGGATCTGACGTACTCGATTCGATATATATGGCTTAAGCGTTGTTGGGTGCTTCTTTATCCAACAAAGAGCAATCGACGAATCCGACCACAAATAATAGGGGGCGTTCATCAAACCCAAAGCACTTCTTACAGCTTGAAGTGTTTCTGCCAACAAGAGCGCTGCCGAGAGCTCGAGACGTGGTATGGTAGATCCCTTAAGTGGAGCCACCTTAGTGCGCGCTGTCAGCAATTCGAGTTGTACTCTTTCGCCTGCGCCTACAGTTCTTGTGTAAAGCACTGCTGCGTAAGCTTGCGAACTAGCATTGTGGAAGCCGTGTAATGTCGTTTGCACACCATGCGCCATGCCTAACCATCGATTCACACGAACTTTGTTGAGTAAATCCAGCTTAGACCGATAGTTTATCCAATCGTCGCGAAGATCATTAGACAACGGTGCATCCCACGAAAGACCAGCGGACCACATTCGCTGTATAAACACCTTACCCTGGACCACCAGCGGTGCCAAAAAGCGCGTGGGATCAAAAAGCTGAGCAACTTCGCTGAGAACCCGTCGTTTAGTTGGTGTAGGACCTGCTTGCTTGAGAGCCACCTGGAAGAAGAACTGGTCAACGGCAGCATCCCACCGTAATCCAAGTACGGAAGCCGTAGGAGGGTTTATTTCTAAGCCTGCGGAGGAAGAAATGTTACCGGTCAAGTATTCCATTACCTCAGCATCATTGGAGTTCCATTTCCTCAATGTAAATTTCCCAGCGGAGAGAATCTTATCAACATTGTGAGCTAAGACCTTAGCGTCATTCGCGTTCTCACAACTGGTCAAAAAATCGTCAACGTAAAATGACGTTAAAATGGTACCGCGCGCTTTCGCGGCCTGCCGGTGGTCCGATACTACATTGTGATTGTCACGTGCACATTGTTGGAGTGCACGTATGGTATTATACGGGCTGCACGCCATACCATACGTAACCGTTGTTAGTCGATATACCTTGAGTTCATCCGAGGGTGACTCGCGCCAAAGGATCCGTTGGAAGTCTCGGTGTATGGGGCCAACGAGTACCTGCCGGAACATTTTCTCAATGTCGGCTGTTAGGGCCACCCTATAGCGTCGGAAACGTAAAATTATATTGATGAGCGAGTCTTGGATGGTCGGGCCCACTATTTGCACCTCATTTAGTGACACGCCAGTACTAGTTGGGGCCGATGCATTGAACACTACTCTAAATTTGGTGGTTACAGCATGGTGGGGAATGTAGTAGCCGTTGGTATGATCACCTACGTTATTTACGGGTTCCATATGGCCAAGACTTACGTACTCACGCATGAACTTAATGTAATTATCTTTAAGCTCAGAGTCACCAACGAGACGTCTTTCTAGGCGCTGAAATAGGCGAAGAGCGTGCGCATATGATTCGCCAAGTCGCGGTGCATCGCGGTGGAATGGCAGCTGCACCATGTAACGTCCATCACTAGTACGGGAGTGTGTGGATGCAAATATTCGACCACATTCATCACCACACGGGGACCTCCTGAAGCTTCCAAAAATTGTGAACTACTTCTTCCAGCACCAGATCATCCTCGACTAGCTTTGCGCTGAGTATGAGCGATGCGTTTTCCATCGACGAAACTTCTGACGCTGGACCAAAAACTACCCAACCAAGGCGAGTGCGTTGAGCATAAGGTTCATCTGGTCTGCAAACGATGATGTCACCCTCCACGATTCTACCCCAGGCATCATCTCCAATGAGACAGTCTATAGCCCAAGGTGTACCAAAATAAATATCGGCCATATCGAGGCCAGTCAGGTGTTGCCACTGGTTAACGTCTAAACGCACAGCAGGAGTGTCCGATGTGATTGACGGGATCACCAACGCGTTGATTTTGGTTTAAAAGTTTGAATGCAATGACTTTATGGTTACAATAACACTACCCGTAGTTCGAGTACTAATACTCGATCCAATCCCCTCTACATTCAATTCGCATTTGTGTATTTTTAATCTCAATGATTTGGCTAAGCCATCTTTAATAAATCTAACCTGCGAACCAGGGTCGCACAAAATTCGAGCCAATCGTTGAACTGCTGCGTCCCCATAGATGTATGCACGCGCTGTTGCCAACAGAATCGTAGGTCTGGCTTGTGCAACGCAGGTTGTCATTGGCGAGGTTAGTCACAAGTTTGGAGCAGGCATTGCGGGGTAGCCTCGATGACCGTTGAGCTGGACTGAGAGCTTGAAGCTGCTACTCCTGTTTGGCTCTCGCGACAAAACAGCGTGTTATGCTGTCGACCGCAATTACGGCAACCACCAGAAGAACATTGTTTCGACAAATGTCCAGCCCTTAAGCAATTATAACAAAGCTTCGATCCCTTAACCGCCTCAAAACGTTCCCCTGGTGACATTGCTGCAAGCGTGGGACATCTCGTGATACGATGAATGCCATGGCAATGGGCACACTTCCCATCAACCGTGGAAACCACGTTAGACTTTACTGTTCGCGGCAATCGCACCGACTCAATGGATGTTTCGTGGCATAGGCTATGTGCTCTTTTTTCTAGAAATTTCAGCAAATCTTCCAACAGCGGTATCTCATGTGAAGAACAACGCATAGACCAGTCGCGTTTCGTGATAGTAGGTAGCTTGGAGATAACGATGGGAACTGCCAATGCATCCCATTTATCGACAGGCACCTCCATAACCCGCAACGCGCGTAGCGACTCGTGAACCGTGTCCACAATGGCAAGCAAAGACTTTAACCCAAACTACACTTCCTACCGTCATGTATCGTTCCCCCCCCCGGTACCACCATCAAGGATTTCGTCGGGATAATAACACTGTTTGACCGATAAGGTTATAGATCTATTATCTTCTTCTCCTTCTTCTTCTTATTTGGCGCTGTAACCGCCAAAGCGATTTTTCCGAGTTCAACAAAGCACGCCAGTCGTTTTTCTTCTGTGCCAACTGACGCCAATTGGAAATGCCAAGTGAAGCCAGAATACTTTCAGAGCTGGAGCGTCGGTATCCATTCGAACGACATGGTCAAGCCAGTGGAGCCGCTGTATTTTTATTCTTTGCACTATGTCCATGTCGTTGTAAAGCTCATACAGCTTATCGTTCCATCCTCTGCGGTACTCGCCGTCGCCAACGCGAAAAGGCCCGTAAATTTTCCGCAAAATCTCTCTCGAATACTCCAAGAGCCGCTTCATCGGATGTTGTCATTGTCCATGCTTCTGCTCATATACCAGCACGGGCATGATGAGTGACTTATAGAGTATGGTTTTCATACGTCGAGAGAGGACTTTACTCCTGAATTGCCTACTCAGTCCAAAGTAGCATTTGTTGGCAAGAGTGATTCTGCGTTCGATTTCCATGCTGATATTATTATCGGTGTTAATGCTGGTTCCCAAGTAAAGGATATTATCCATTTTCTCGAAATTATAACTGTCAACAGGGACGTGTGTGCCAAGGCGCGAATGCGGTGACTGTTACTTCGTTTTGTCCTCGTTCACCACCAGACCCACATGCTTTGTTTCCCTATCTAATTCCGAAAAGGCAGAACAGGCGTAGCCCTTATTTGTAATAATAATGTCGATGTCGTTGGCATACGCCATCAATTGTACGCTCTTGTAAAGTATGGCTGACTTCCAAAACGTATCAATACAATGTTTGGATACTGTTTTACTGCGGTATTCAAACTGTTTGTATATACAGAGTTGCGACACATTGCAACCATATACATTGCATATTTTTAATATTCAATATAACAACGAACAATTTTTCTGAATTTTCCATTTTTAAAACACCAACGGTGACCAAAAACAAGGGAATCATCAACTTTGTTTCTGATGCACTGATAGCTCCAGCGATGCGTTTCGATAACTTTTCGGATGGGTTTTGGAAAAGTATACATTGTCAATATTTTGTGGTTCGGCGTTATGGAACATTATACTTTATACATATGCAAAGCAATTGACGTTTTGGAAGTCAGCCTATTGTGCCTGAGCGGTTTAGTTCTGCGATTCTTATTATCTTCTCCAACATCAGATTAAATAAATCACACGAAACCTCGACTGGTATCAAACGGCTCGGAGAGGTCGTCCTCAATTCTGACGGGGCTGGTATTGCTCAACGTCATTTTACACAGCCGTATTAATTTCGCAGGAATACGAAATTGAGACATCACGAAATAAAGACAACTTCTTATCGTGCTATCGAAAGCGGCTTTGAAATCGAAAAGTAGTAGTCAAGTTTCGATCCTATTCTCACGGGTCTTTTCCAAGGTTTGGCGTATTGTGAATACTTGGTCTATGGTGAATTTGCTAGGTCCAAAGCCACACTGATAAGGCGCAATCAGTTCATTGACGGTGGTGTTCAGTCTTTCACACAATACATTCGATAAGACCTTGCAATCTATGCTTAGAAGGCTGATCCCGCGGTAGTTGGCACACATGGAGGGGTCGCCTTTCTTTTGGATTAGGCAGAGCACACTTGAATTCCAGTTGTTGGGCAGGCACCTTATTAGATCCTTGCCATCGTAATTGAATAGCTCAGCTGACAGGCCGTCAGCTCAAGCAGCTTTGTTACTTTTCATCAGCATAATCGCTATTCGTACCCCGTCATAGTCAGGCGATGGGACCTCGACTCCATCGTCATCGACTGGGGACTCGGGTTCGTCTTCTCCACTTCTTTCATCGGTCACTAGGTCGCCATGGTTGTTCCTACAGGAGTTTTGAAACCTTCCGTAAGTCGCTCAACTCTTTGCTAAAAATTTCGGGTGTTTTTTCTGTCGGCCAGCATTTCAAGAATTTTTCTCTGCAGCTTCTTGATTGTGGTTCCACTGCTCGCGTATGTCGGTTTGTTGAAGAGTGCTCTCTCCTACATCAGGTGTGAGAGTCGAGCGGCGAATTCATTGGCCGTCTGTTTCGATTGCAGCATTTCGACGTTGAACTTTCTTTGCATTGTTGGGATCCCTTGTTTTGCTGCAACGAGGTGGGGTCGTATATTGGCTGCATCAATATAGTGGTGCACATCTAAACACTGGAAGCATGCCTTCTGTCTATCACAACATGCTCGAGTTGGTTTCCACTTTGGCATTTAAATCGCCAAGCACGATTTTTATACGTAAAATGTACGCTCTAAGCTAAGAGATTCTTGGATGCCTCGTCCTTCTCTTCCATCGGGGCATTGGCACATATGAGTGAGATGTTGAATAACATCGCTTTTATGCGGATTGTGGCTAAACGTTCGTCCACTAGAGTGAACGCCGGACTCCCTCCCACCACAAATCCAACACCGACTTGCGCTCCTTAACGTGGCAACTGTAGTAGACGTCGCAAGGCTCCACGCTTACCTTCCTCGCCCAGTCCATCGCATTTCATGGATGGCGGTCACGTCAGCCTTTATTTTCCCTAGGACATCAACCAGCCAGTAAACCAAAAAGCCGGACCAGACTTTATTCAAAATAAAAAATGTAAAATATAAACTTTTCCGTATACTCTGTAATATTCCTTCGCAATTTTGTAAGGTAAACTAACAATTTATAATCGTTGCTTTGCAGCGAAATATCTTCTCTCAAATTATATACATTTGTATGTATAAATACATATGAGGACGTATTGAACATTTTGAGTATGCAGATTTTTTATGCTGGTTATTCATTTATGCTAAATATATTACTTGATTTTGTTTCGTCACACCGTGTTATAAATAAAAAATGCATTAAGGGCCGTTAACTCATCTATTTTAAATCTGTGTAATTTTTCTGTAGTAAAGTTTAACTAATGATTCAACTATAATTTAAAATAGAGAATAGAAATTTATGTGCGCTATGAGTTTTCTGCCATCTGCTGTTATTACTTAAGAAGTAAACGTTTTGGCTGTTCACCAAAACCGGTCTATAATTTTATCAATAATGTCAGAATGGTTCTGTGATACAAAGCTTTCGATGTACGTTTAGAAGACACAAACCTAAAGACAAAGTAATAAACAATTGAACTATGAATTTATTTACAGTTTACCGTTCAATCAATTTTCGCTCATTGTCGACTGCAGCCAGTTTTTTACCCTTTTTAAATGGAAGTACTTTGAAGTTAGAGAGAATAACTTGATACAGAACCAGATTATCCACATATCCACTTTTTAAATCAATTTACTAATTATTTTGTTAGCATTGAGTATATAATTTGTTATATAGTATATATAGGAAAAAACTTGAATGTTAGGGGGTCCCAAATTATCGAACAAGCATTTCCTGGTACTATTTTTGAATATCTAGGCAAAAATTTGGAAGTTAGAGGGGCGGCTCGGGCACCCACCTCCAAAAGATTTGTCGATTTGAAATTATTTAAATGTTCGTTTGCATACTTTATAAACCCTTATCTATGTAACATAATTGAGGATGAATTTACAATAAGGCAAGCCAGGCATTTGCTAGTATTAAATATTGCCGCATGCTTATGCTTTCAGGTGCAAGAAAAAAAACTATCGGAAAGTTGTATTCTAACGAGTTTGAGCGGTATTTCAATAGCACTGTGAGCCAAAACGTATTGCAAGAGTACGTGTTTTGGTTCTGATATTTTGGGCCCCTTAAGAAGCCCGGGCCCGGAGGTCTTGATATCTAACCCACTAGAAAGAGCACAGTTCACTTTGTAAAAAGTCACACCTGATCCCTCGAAACATTCCACATACCTCTGGGGAACCACTGGAAAATGGTCTAAAATTAGCATTTTGAGACCGGAAATGTAAACTCGATAAACAGTATTTTTGTGTAGAACACCTTTCTATTGTCAAAGGTAATCAACATTTCTTGTGTATATAACACCGGCTAAGCCATCCATAGTATATTTGCGATGAGCTCACTCTGAAATTCACGAAAAGTACATTTTTCAGAGCGAATTTATTAATAAATTAGTGACCGCAAATTACAAAATTAGGTTTCACAATAAAGTGTAGACCCTTGGCTACAAGTGTGTGTAACATTTTTTTTTTATCGGTTTACCCATTCGGACACAATAGCTCATTGGGCAAATAACTAACACAAAGAGCGGATTAGCGGTACCGCGATGGGCGCAATCTCTATTTAAAAATAAATTTATTTAAAAGTAAATAGAACTGCTGTCTAGTGATGTGCTGAATTGTCGGTACCCAATACTTAAAAAAGATTTCGGTACCCAATACTTCCTTATCGGTACCTGATACTGAATCTTTACATTAAGCCTTCGCCATTATAAGCATTTCAAGTTTAGAAAAAACTTTCATTACTAATTTATATGATATCGGCTAAAACATTTGAACTTATGGCAACAGAGAAAAACTATTTTATCAGTTTTAACCCTAGTCGATCCGAGGTTCCAGAAAAATACTTTAAATGATGAAGAAGCCTTCCAGGGGGGGAGGGGGGGGGGGGATTCTGTAACCAGTTAGCGACAAGTTTCGGATCGATATCGCACTTGTTGACGTAAAAATATTTCATATCATACGTCAACAAAACCGATACCGATTCGAAAATTGTCGCTAACTGGTTACATAATCTGTCTACGAAAATGATATCGTCCGATTCAGCTGGAACAAAAATGCTTCAAACAAGTACGAGTTTCTCTGTATTATGGCCTCGAACCGACATATATACATCTTTCATTTGAATCAGTATTAAAAGCTCTATTGGCTCCTACATTCGGGTTTTGATAGGCGAGTCTCCCCTGAACCGTTATTTTTGGCCTATGTGCGCTCTTATTCGAAACCTAAATGTTTCGGTACCGAGTATCGAGAGTATTGGATACTTAAAAGTATTGACTCAGCACATCACTACTGCTGTCATCTCGACTGTGACGTCAGCAAAACAGCTGATTCTATCAAATTCACTGAGAGCCGATTAGCGGTATTGCCATCGGCGCCACCTTCTGTATTCTCTCCACCGTGGTTCATGGCCATGTGCTTCCCCTGCAAAAAATGCGATTAGTCCGGGATGACTCCGGGAGAAAACGCAAAGGAACATGCGCCTAATACCACTTTTGATCTCTTTTTATGGAATGAACTGTTTGCTTTTGTTCGAGCATGTCCTATGAAGAGACTAATTGTTCCCCTTTATACCCGAACGTGTATACAAAGCGACTAGTCAATTTTAAAAAATAAATATTAAAATAAAAATTTGCGACAGCTGCGATTCGAACCGGGGTTCAAAGTTTTGTTAAGCGAATACTCTCTCTCTGTGCCAACGCCGCACATAAAATTTCATAGAGTAAAAGGCCAAGAATGATAAAATACAAGATTGCGCCGATTGCAGCAAAATTCGTGAGAGTAACTTTGACAACTGAGAGAGGCAAATAAAACTGCTGTCTAGTGATGTGCCGAATTGTCGGTACCCAATACTTCCTTATCGGTACCCGATACTGATTCTATACATTAAACGCGATTATATTCATTTCAAGTTTAGAAAAAACTTCCATTACTAATTTATATAATATCGGCTAAAACATTTGAACTTATCGCAACAGAGAATTTTTATTTTATCAGTTTTAACCTTACTCGATACAAGGTTCAAGAAAAATACTTTGACTGCAGAAGAAGCCTTTCAGGGGAAGATTCTGTAACCAGTTAGCGACAAGTTTCGGGTCGATATCGCACTTTTTGACGTAAAAATATTTCATATCATACGTCAACAAAACCGATACCGATTCGAAAATTGTAACTAACTGGTTACAGAATCTACCCCCAGGCCTACAAAAATGATATCGTCCGATTCAGCTGGAACAAAAATGCTTCAAACAAGTAAGAGTTTCTCTGTATTATGGCCCCGAACCGACATATAACATCTTTAATTTGAATCAGTATTAAAAGTTCTATTGGCTCCTACATTCGGGTTTTGATAGGCGAGTCTCCCCTGAACCATTTTTTCCATATTTTTGGCCTATGTGCGCTTTTATTCGAAACCTAAATGTTTCGGTACCGAGTGTCGAGAGTATTGGGTACTTAAAAGTATTGACTCAGCACATCACTACTGCTGTCATCTCGACTGTGACGACAGCAAAACAGCTGATTCTGTCAAATTCACTGAGAGCCGATTAGCTGTGTTGTCATCGGCGCTACCTTCTGTATTCTCTCCACCGTCGCGTGTACGTATAAGTCATAGCAAGTCAAATGTTTGATCTTTTTACTTTTTGACTTGATTTATATTAAGGGTATTCAGACCATCCCCGTTAATGTATTAATTCTGGTAACTCGGTAATACTTTCAACTTCGAACCCCCCTTATCCTTTTTCTGGTTAAAATTACTTTCGAATTAGCTGACGTGAAGTTCTTTTATTTATAAACATTTATGAATTCCACGACAGAACGATTTATTGAACTTTTGATAAAATGCATACACTCTTCGCACGAGAAAATTCCAGAAAATAAGTGACAGAAAGGAATCCACTGACATTTTAACGCGTGTATTATTACATTATCAGACTTACCACCTCGTTAAGTTGGTAATGATATATTCGGTAATTTACAAAAACAAAACAATGGTGGGAGTTACCGAATACCGAATTAAGACCTTAACGAGTGTAGTCTGAATACCCTTATTATTAAAATAGCCAATGTCCGCTTGTTTCGCGGCGTCTAATAAGAACCTTTGCGTGGGCTAATGCAAAAATAGCGTTTAAAAGAAAAAACGGTTTGTAAAGTAAAAAAATTGAATCGACTAAAGAGCAGAATCCTCCTCACACATAGGACAAAAATAATAGCGCTGTGATGCCATATGGAATACTAATCCCTTCCGATGTCATGGGCTTTGCCGATGGTCTCATTTCCACCTGTGAAATCTCTGCCAAGCATGCATAATCTTCTTTGATCTTGCAACTACAACAGTGGTCAGGTGCGTAAGCCTTTGACTGAACTCTATCACGTGGTTTGTCCGAACAACAAAGACAGCTACCATTTTATGTATACCTATAGATATGTATGTAGATAGCACAATCTATACCGAAACTTATAAAAATTAAAATTTCAAACTTTGTGCAAAATTTAAAAAAAAATCTTCAAAATTTTCGCAAACTATTTTACCCTTTCCCAAAAATTTAAAAGAAAGTAACAATTGCTCAATGCGATTTTGAAATCTAGGAGAAAATGGTTCCCAGTCGAATGATGTTTGCCGATCTATGTATATCGTCGTTTAAAGTACAAAACCGCATATCGTCATTCTGCAAAACCGCGTAACTGACATTGGCTGCCAAAAATTGGATTTGCTCCCACAAGCTCTTGGCCCAATCCTTATCCATTCGTCTTGAAATATACTAGCCAGAAATGCGAATGCTTTATAAAATAGTGAACCAATTTGAAATATGACTGTTTTTACGCTCTAGAAAATAATTTCTACAACTTCACATACGCGGTTTTGCATTTTGCTGATACACGGTTTTGCACTTTAAACGACGATATGTATAGATGTAGATGCAGCCATTCCAATAATTACCACTTTTAGTCGTAACTTGCTGTCTCCATTAGCGATTGTTCATCTGCTGCGGTAGATCTCTGATGAATCGATTGTGTAGACCGCTCATCGCAAGGATGAACTATTAAATAATTGGTTTCACAGCTGGTTTTAACTTTAAACTTTTATGAAGTTGTGTTTTTCTATAATAGGCATGTTTTATTCAACCATCACAAGTAAATAGCTAAATCTTGGTCAAATAAAACGAAATTAGCTTATTTCCTATGTTAGCCTAATTTTGACAGTTGTTTGACTGCAAATAGTGTCAAAGTAAGTTTTTGCCTCTTTCTGATTGGCTGAAGGAGAAAATTTCTGATGCTGAATGGAATGCCTCTTGTTCAATATACAAGCCAATATAGCTTTTCATAAGCCAATATAATTATGTTGGGTAAGTCCTCCATACAAAATAAGCTAATAGCTTAAATTTCAGGACAAATAAAACACGGTTAATATATACGCTCAAAGCAACGTAAAGTAAGCCATTTTCACGAATACAGTAATTTTCGTACCTTTGGTACTTGGGCATGTTATCGCTAAGATTTCATTTCAAAAAGTTCTTGCACATGAGAAAATTACTGTATTCGCGAAAATGGCGTACTTCAGGGGTTCTTAAACTTTTAAGATGATGGAACCCTTACTAAACAATTCTCATTTTATGGAACCCCACATCAAATTACTAAAAATCAAAGGCAGTGCAATTTAAATATGAATAAAAACTTTTACAAGAAATATCTAGTATACATACTTTAAAATTTAATGTAAAGAATGAAATTATTTCACTGTTGATAATTATTGTATAAAATAGCAGATCGATATAATGTCGGAAAGCTGTAGCGCATTTCTGGGGTAGCATCCAATTTCGACCTGAATTTGATTTTGTATACGTGTAAGCTGAAAACCCGATTGACAGAGTACGTTGTGACAGAAGGAAGCAAAGCTAAGATGGCCTCTTTGGCGACTTCATGATATTTACTCTTAACACTAACGTAAAACTCTTTCAGAGACACAGATTCAAATGTTTGGATTTTGTACCAAACCTATATTATTACTACCATCCGAAAAATAATCTGACAAAGATTTCAGGTGATTTACCAAGTGCCCAGTAATGACATTTCACATTTCATTTGGCAATTCATCGCGTTCCTTGTAGAAAGTTGTATACAGTGAAACCCGCTTAAGTACCTAACCCGCTTAAGTAACCAACATTTTTGGGCACCGTGAATATTTTAGTGTAATCTGGAGAAAACCCCTCTTTTAAGTACCTCCCCGCTTATTTGCCCAACCCGCCTAAGTACCTAAATTTTTCGTACCCCATTTACCTTTTTAATTTAAATTTTCACCTTTTGAGTGCTCCCGCAACACGTTCGGCAAAAAAATTCTAAAAAACAGATCAACAGTAATTTTTAGCCTCTTGAAACTTGCACATTATTACACTAAAATTTAATGGTCTATAAACATGAGAAGAAAGTTTGATATTTTGATGAAAATTTGGTGAAGTTTCTTTTCGGTGTTCTAAAAAATTTTAAACTTAGGTTTAAATGATATTTGTTAGGGAATGATTTGTGTTTTAATTGAAAAATCTTAAAAATTAATAAATAGGCAGTGGCAGCAATAAGTGGCAAACAACATCATTTTGAATTTGGTCGGAAATGATAGATACGTCCAACACTGTATCTATCTATAAATATGTATAATCAATGACTTTAAAGGATTGAATTCTTGTAAGCATGACATAATATTGCTTTATAGATTTTTTTATGAAGTTTTATTTATGTGTTTATGTGTTTAAATAATACTACGTACAGTTCATCTAATGTTCATGTTTTATTTAGGGAAATATTTACGTAAGTTAACAAGAAGATTAACTACATCAAAAATTATGTTCGCCTAACTACTCGCATCGAGGTACCCGCATCGAGGTACTTTAGCGGGTTCTTTTAAGTACCCAACCCGTCTAAGTACCTCAAAAAGCTGAAATTTTTCGTGATGTACTTAAGCGGGTTTTACTGCATAACCTTTTGGCTACAGCAGCCAACCGGTTAGAAAAAAAAGCTGGCAAGCGCAAGCTCAACGTTCTTATGTAGGTATGGCACTCAGTACGGCAATCATACCAACTATGAGGTATACTTGAAAATAGATAATTGCGTCTCGGTCAAGCTGTTTATAGAACTTTTCTTTCTGTGTGCAACTCAAACTGATCGCGGTGCTTATTCATACCAAAATTAATTTAGCGGAACCCCGGTGACTTTTCTACGGAACCCTTGGGTTCCGCGGAACACACTTTAAGAAGCTCTAGCTTACTTTACGTTGCTTTGATCGTATATATTATAGAAAAACACAACTTCATAAAAGTTTAAAGTTAAAACAAGCTGTGAAACCAACTATTTAATAGTTCATCCTTGCGATGAGCGGTCTACACAATCGATTCATCAGAGATCTATCGCAGCACATGAACAATCGGTAATGGAGACAGCAAGTTACGACTAAAGGTAATTATTGGAATGGCTGCATCTACATATATACATATACATAGATGGGCAAACATCATTCGACTGGGAACCATTTTCTCCTAGATTTCTAAATCGCATTGAGCAATTGAGTAGTCCACTTGCAAAGTGCGCTATGTAAAATGTTTTCGATTTTTAGTTTTTGGAGGATTACGTACCAGTATTTATATTAGTTTCATGTCCACTAACAACACAGTGCAAAATATTTTTTATATTCTGAAAAAAATAGCATCAAGAGTTAACTCTTCTTCCAAAAGGCGCTATCATACTTATTTATAATCTTTCAAAAGTATACATCTTGTGATGAACTTAGAAAACTGCTTTAAGTCGTATATGCTGTTAATATTATCTTATGTCATGTTATGTTATGTTACAATTTTATAAGGCTCTTTTTTATCCAAATTTTCAGGTAATAATAAAACAGATTCAATTTAAATGTTACTTGTTGTCGTAGTCGTTTTTTCAAATTTACGGCGTTCTATTATAAAATCACAGAACGCTGTTTGCAAGTGGACTACTCAGTTGTTACTTTCTTTTGAATTTTTTGGAAAGGGTAAAATTGTTTGTGAAAATTTTGAAGAAGTTTTTTATCAAAATTCAAAACAACCACGAAATTCTTTCAAAATGGTATTCTAGACAAAATGGAAGATATTCCGAAGCAGAATTAAAATCATCCATCGAGCCCTTTTTGAGAAATTTGGATCTTTCTTAAAAATTGCGTTATTTATGGATAAAAAAGTTATCATGCAAAAAACTATCATAAAAATACATACAGAGGTAAGTATATAAGTATGTACAAATGTATATGTATCATATCGCTACCTAAAGGCGAAAAGGTGACAAGTCCACTGTTTCTCAAAATTTGGTTTTTGATGCAGAATGGCAGATAATGCGAAACTACATCGATTTTTCAGCTCTCCTGAACAGTTTAAAAAAATGGTACTACATCAGATATCCCAACCAATAATGCATTGCCTGAGCGAAACAATGATGGTACATTCTACTATGTATTTGTAAAACAATTATTTAGAGAATAAGTTCTTAAATAATGAAACTCAGTAAGCTACGAAACGCGAAATGGTGATATGTTAATAGTGCTATGAAAGAAAAATCAAAATAATCGGTCATTTATTGTTTAATTAATATTTATTGTGAATTAATATATCATACAGTATTTGCAAAATGCCGAAAAACGCATTAACTCGCGAAGATAATCGCAGAAGATTGTGCGTGCTGTGTTTTAAAGTAAACAGTGCTAGTGATATTAATAATAGAAATAAAATGAGGAATATAACTCCGAACGGGGGAATCGAAAAGCTTTTAAAATTGTACTTATGCCATTACGATTCCTCACGAAAAGAATTACCTACAGGCATTTGTAGTGCGTGCTTAAAGAAATTTATGGTTCTTCAAAAAACGAAAATCTTCAAGGAATAAAAGTGCCAGATTTAAACCAATTCAAGCCTATAAGTACAAACTCGCGCCCGTTCGTCTCTAGTAAATGTATGTGCGCACTTTGCAAAATAACTAGGGAAAATAACCTTATGAATTATCCAAAATCCATCAAAGGTAATGTAATAAGCTTAGTGGGAGAGTTTGGTAAATTAACAAGAAGTCGCTTTGACTAGCTCGTAGAAAAGCCGGACGGGACCCCTTTATCAAGGCTAGGCTTCAGTGGCTGGGGTGGTTCTTGGCTCTTCTAAAAGCTATCCTCACTAGCACATTTTATTATTATAGAGTCCCTAACNACCAAAAAAAAAAATACTCCCGAAAGCAAAAGGTAGCAAACAAATGGCCGGTATACTAGCTATACAATAACAAAACAAAGGTACGGGAACTCAGATGTTGGTCTCTCAACAAACCGGAAAAGAAATAAAATCAAGATGGTGTTTGATCTTAGTGGCTCGCAACCCACCCATCCATGGTTTCCGATGGCTGATATTTAACCGGAAACCCCAGAAGCACACTACGCTACCATGGCAACCAACCCTGCCAAGAGGAAATTAATTTTTACCACTACTCATGCATTTTTAATAATAAAAATTATCGCATGAGTTACATATGTATCTTCAATTCATTAATGCTTTTATTTAAAATAGTATCACTAACTTAACTCGTTACAAAAATAATAGCCGTGTAGAAATAGGCGGAGGTAAATACTATAATATGCTAGCGTTAAGAAAAAATGTAAACAAACGCCTACTGCTTATGTACGTATGTAAGTATGTAGAAATGTATCCTTATGTACCTATTCAACTTTTTCTTATACTATTTACTGTCGCATAAAAAGACAGCAACAAAAAAGTGGAAAAGCGTAGAAAATGTACGTATTAAGATGCGTTCAAACCAACTGTGGGAGAGCAAGAAAGCTTATCTCTGTTTAATCGTAATATACAAATTTTTAAATGGGAACTATAAGCAGTGAGAAGCTTTCTGTAGTTTCCCAGAATGCATAAAAAGAAAACGAAAGGTAATAAAAGCAATATATGACTCACCCAGTTCTCCGCTGCAGAACGATGAAAGGCCTTTCCCGTTGTTGTTGCAGTCGTATAAGCTAGGCTTCAAAATCTTATATGCTGGTTGATGGTAAATAAGATGAGCAGGTGAATATGTACAAATGGACTAATATTAATGTCAAACCGGTTCTTTACTTTTTGCATATATGTACATACTCGGTTTGTCACTACTATGTACTTATTTTGGCTGATGTACACTAGGCTATTCTTCGTCACTTTTCCACTTTTTAACTTTTTAAATTTTTTATTATTATTATTAGATATTATTATTATTGTTATTATTGTTTTTGTTTTAATTTACGAATTGTAAAAGTATTGTGTGAATTTAAGATTTACACAAAATTTAATTAAGTTATTAGTGAAACCACTTTAGCTTTGGGGAAATTCAACAAAGAAAGCTAGTTAACTAGTTAAAGAAAACTGGATTTAGACTAGTATATATTATAACAGGTTTTAAATTCACTTTTCGGGGAATTATCTCTATGTTTATACATACACATATATATTTATATACATATATAGGTTATATACGCATTTCTAGTATAGGAGTATGTATACGTACATATGTACATATATAAAAATTCTCTTTTTTCATCTAGATTTTGAAAAAGAAAATTCTGCTAACGTAGCTAGGCTTTTAATTATTTTTTCAAAACGATATTATAGTCACTATGAGAATTTAGTTTTCGAGTGCACTTTGCGTGTCTTTTGAATTTAACGCGACAAGATTAACAGGCGTTAGTTAGGTACATATGTAATTAGTTACATAGGCATATTCACATGGGTTTCGGATTTCATTGGTTTTTTTTTTTTTTTTTTTTTTTGATTAATTCACTTATATGTATATGGGTCTATTTGTCTGTGGTCGTTTTTCAACGGGGGTTTTCGCCGATTTGTTCACTTTTCGGAGGGGGTTTGCCTCCCGCCCTCATCAGCGGCTGGTTAGATTCCCTCGATGAAAAAAACTAAGGCCAAATCTCAAAAAATTTTCGTTGCGGGCACCACCGCTTAACGCGCGCGGACGATGTAGACTAAGGCACCTGCGTTGAGAATGAGCCTGCTATGAGCGCCGCAAGAAAAGGAGCTTTAGATGGAGAACTTTCCTCTCCAAAGTTTTTCCCGGTAGGGCGCTTTGCTTATTCTTCAACGTTTCGAGAAATTAACATAAGAAGCATGCAAATGTTGCGGATGCAAAAGTCCAAGACAGGAAACTTATTATTAAAATTGGCGGTAATATTGAAGATTAAGTGGATGATTCCGGGATAATTTTGCATCCAACACGTCCTCGCAGCTCAGCATCCAACAGAAAAAAAAAGTTATGAACTTAGATGCAAGACGGCTTAAGCTATCCGCCGGCGTTTTTGACAATAGTTGTCAAAAGTTGGTGAAACTATTTGCTGAGAGCGGAGTAATCAAAGTTGCATGCGGAAGGGAGTATCGCATGCGAGAAAATTTGTTTGCTTGGCTGCTTGTGCAAGCCTAGACGTGTCGGTTGGAAAAGGTTTGATAGGATTAAGAAATAATACTATGGTATTTTTGGTGAACGTTACAAAACCGGATAAGCTACCATCGTTGAGTCAGTAGGTTAGACGGAGTTTTGGCCCTGTTATTGTCTAATATCTTTGGCGTGAAAGGTGCCAATTGCCCGCCCTTGTAGATCTTCAAGTACGTAATAATGATTTCCTAATTTTTCTTTTACTCGGGCTTTAAGAAATTTCGGACTGAGTTTCGCGTTAAGGTTTTTTGAAAAATCACTTTGAACAAAGTTTCTCCTAAAGACTTCTTGACCTGGATGGAAAGAAACTGGTTTCGTACGTAAATTGTATTGCTGGGCGTTTCTCTCATAAGCTTTTTTCATGCTTGCTTGTATATCATTCCTCAAAAGTGCAGTCTTGTCGGTTTGTGTGATTGAAAAGTTCGATTCCTCCAGCATACCTAAGTCTCTTAACAAGCGATACTGCGATGCGTGTGTGATCATATTAAATCCAAATAAAACTTCATATGGTGTACGGTTAGTTGTTTGATGAATGGAGGTCCTAAGAGCACAAGAAATGCTGCTTAGGTGTTCGTCCCATTGCTTGTGATCATTTTTAATGTATGCACGTATTCCCGCAATCAACGAACGATTGACGCGTTCGGATGCATTACTTTGGGGAGAATACAATGCGGTATAGACATGATTTATTCCATACTCCGTTAAAAATGCATTAAAATCGTTAGATTTAAATTGTACGCCGTTATCGCTTATTAAGGTCTCCGGTACACCGAAGCAATGGAATATGTCTCTGAACAGAAACTCCTGTATGACGGCAGATGTGAATTTTCGCACTGGACATAGCCAATGGAATTTACTGAAATGGTCTACAACCATCAAAAGTCCAATATTGCCTTTGCGACTGCGGGGATACGGGCCTAAGAAATCGACGTAAAGTCGTTGAAATGGACGAACAGAAACTGATTGGTTTCCCATAGGCGGTCTTAAAACGTTATTTGGAGCTTTCGTTTCTTTACAAATGTGACAATTTCTAACATACTCGCGTACTTGTTTCACCAAACCTGGCCAAAACAGACAACGCCGAATACGCTCCGTCGTTTTCCTCATCCCTCCATGCCCTGATATGACACAATCATGTGCTCGTCGAATCACCTCTTCTCGAAGCTTTTCCGGTACCCATAACTTCCATGCTTCCTCTTCTTGTGTCGGGTCGCCTGTGCTGTGTTCCGTACGAATATCTACGTATTTATCGACCACTTTCAAGTCGGGAAGGGTATCTTCTTCGGACAAGATTTTGGTTTTTAAGCTTTCATACTCGGTGTCAAAAAAGGCAGGGGAGTCTAAATCAATTTCCGGGCCAACCACTTCAATGGAGGCGATTTCTGGGTCCGTCGGTATTCGCGATAAAGCATCAGGTACGACATTTTCTTTTCCTTTTCGGTGCGAGATGATAAACTTGTAGCCCTGCAGCTTTAACACCCACCGAGCCAATCGTCCACTTAAATTTTGCTGACGCATAAGCCAAACCAAGCTAGCATGGTCGGTTATCCCCTCGAATTCCTGTAATTCCAGGTAGCATCGAAATTTTTCTATTGCGGTTATTGCGGCTAGACACTCTCTTTCCGTCACGCTATAATTTCTTTGTGCTGTGTTTAATTTCTTCGACATATATGCAATAGGTTTTTCAACCCCCTCTTCAGACATCTGAATCAAAACGGCCCCAATTCCAAAGTCGCTAGCATCGCAGTGCAGGTAAAACTTTCGAGAGAAATCCGGATTTTGTAATATCGTAGCGGAAGTAAGTAGAGTTTTTAATTTCTCAAACGCGTTTTGTGCCTCCGTTGTCCAAGTAAATTTTTTCTTCGTGGAAAGGACTTCGGTAATCGGAAAGGTGACTTCCGCGAAATTTTCAATGAATCTTCTATACCACCCGCAAATACCTAAAAATCCACGCACTTGCTTAAGGTTTCTCGGAGGGGGCCAGGACAGAATTGAGTGGATTTTCGAGGGGTCTGTCGATATACCACCACTTCCTATTACATACCCCAGATAGTTTATTTCCGTTACGCAAAACTGACTTTTACTGATGTTTAACGTAAGGTTCGCTTTTTTGAATCGTTCGGCAAGCTGAATTAGCACTGCTAAATGGGATTCAAACGTGTCAGATACGATACAAATATCGTCTAAATACCCAAAGACGCAATGACGGAGTTCCGGAGGAATAATTTCGTCCATCAGTCTACACATTGTGGACGGCGCATTGCACAGGCCAAATGGCATGACAACAAATTGATATAACGGCCGACCAGGGACGGTAAAGGCTGTCAAAGGTTTCGATTTGTCATCCAATTCTATCTGCCAATATGCGTCTTTTAGGTCCAGTTTCGTAATTATGTTCGCCTTCGGGAGCCGAGCGAAAATGCCTTCGAGACTGGGTAATGGATACGCATCCTTTTTCGTGGCGTCATTTAGCTTTCGCGCGTCAAGACAAAGACGAACTTTTCCGGGCTTAACCACTAATCGCATTGGAGAACTCCAAGGACTTTCCGACCGTTCAATGACACCCAAAGCAAGCATTCTGTCAATTTCCTGGAACATCAATTTCTCTACATTGGGACTCACAGGATAATATCTTTGCTTGATTGGCTTTGCATCCCCTAGCTCAATACTATGTTGGATTAAGGAAGTGCGACCTAAACCTTGCTTTTCAAAATTCGGAAATAATGATTTTATAACCTCAAGTTGTTGGTTTTGACTTGGTGACAAAGGAAAGTTAATGTTTTTCGATAACTGGTTAGAATTGGAGTTGATCTCGCTCCGATTGCTACCACAGCCTGGACTGGTTTGCTCTACAGAAATTGCGGAAATGAGACCTGGTGCTAGATTAAATTCCTTCCAAAAATCCACACCTATATTAACCGAGTAGATATGGAGGGTATGATACAAATTTTAAGTGGTTTCTTTACTCCTTGATACTCAACAGATACGTTTAAATACCCAAGAATTTGGTGTGACTTGCCGTCAGCAGTCTTCGCGGTTGTTTGAATAGCATAAAACTGTCTGTCTTTAGAAAAGTCTACTTCTGCTAATGTCGAACCTATACAGCTTATGTTGGCTCCCGTATCAAGTAGTCCTAACTCTGAAAAATCTAAAAAGTTTACTTTCGCATAAAATCTTCCATCTGAGTTATTAGCAAATACTGACGACAGCACCGCTTGCCGAGTAGGTCGGACGTCTTTAAAATATTTCCGAATCCTTACAGAATTTCTCTTTGTTGGCCTTTTTATATCGTTACCGAATATTTTCTGTCTGACTTTCCTATAATTCTGCAATCTTTCGTGGTATGGAACCAAGTGAAATGGAAAACTGGGTTTTAACGTTTCAGTCGGAATGGAATGCAAGTTATCATGAAGCTGGGTATCGCTTGCACTCTCTGAACAATTGAGGGGTGTTGGATTAACGGCGGTTTTTATTTCGGGTGCATCCGGCTGCTTCGGAGTGCACCCTTCAAGGAGTTTTCC